>NC_033627.1:14412015-14582077 GCF_001540865.1 Ananas comosus
TTTTGAAGTTTAAAATTTGAAAATAATATTAGAAATTAAATTGAAATTTAAAATTTTAAAATTTGAAAGTATCAAAATTTAATTTTGATATCAATATATATTATATATATATATATTATATATATATATATATATATATAAAATTTTGAAGTTAAAATTTAGAAATAAATATATAAATTAAATTTGAAATATAAAATTTAAAATTTTTGAAAGTATCAAAATTTTAAATTTTGATTTCAATATATATATATATATATATATATATATATATATATATATATATAATAAAGAGTTGAGCTAGAATACTCTCGATAGTAAACGAGCCCGTTTACTCTCGAGTTGTTTCGATGATAGAGCTTCCAAATTGACGATCGGCTCCGTTAAATATGATCTAAACATTTAAACTACCTAGAAATCAGATTTCACCACTTTCAATATTGTTTTATATCCATCTAGTGAACAGAAAAATGAATGGCTGAAAATGAATATTATTTAAAAATATGATAGGAGTCTTGTAATCAAGATCAAGAGTATAGATCTTGTTTTAAATAGTTTAAAGAATTTTCTAACAAAAATTCAATTGATTTGAATATCTTTACACCGTTAAACGAGAAAACGTCTCTTATCCCCATTAAAATTACAAATTTTGAAACCCTTTGATCATTAGGCAAATGATGTCGAAAAGATTTGAAATTTGATTTCTAACACTTCAAGTGGTATAAATCATGTTCAACGGAGCCGATCGTCAATTTGGAAGCTCTATCATCGAAAACAACTCGAGAGTAAACGGGCTCGTTTACTCTCGAGAGTATTCTAGCTCAACTCTATATATAATATATATATAGGAAGAGAGAGTACAAGAGGGATTTGGGGGGACACGTGTCACCCCAAGGTTCCCCAAACCCTCCTTTAATGTAGAGAAAAATAGATAAAGAATAGATTTATTTAAATTTTATCTATAGACTAGGGATGATCAAACTTAGCGGAATTACAATTAGATGGGATATTTTACCACAGTAGATCAATGACAATTAACTATTAAATTTGTACGTCTAAACAAATTCCATTATCTAAATTTCGAAACCACAACGCCCGCATATTAAAATGTCATTTATTTAGTTAAAAGTTCATGTTCTTCGCCTACGGCAAGTCTCGATTTATTACGTAATTAACTTACAAATAGCTTACGCGTAAAAACGCAAGTTCTTATAAACGAAAAGTACAACTTCACGTGCATGCCAACTTCACATATGTTTAAAATATTGAATTTAGAAAAAAAAAAAAAAAAAAAAGAGACTAGCTCACTTTCCAAGGCTCGTATTTAAATATTCCTCCTCGATTCCATGACATCTGAACTGCCCAAAACAAAATCGACATATGGGTGCGTCATGCATGGCGAGGTCAAACAATACAATTAGGTGCAACATGCATGGCGAGGTAGAATGGTAGATCATACACTTCCCATCATAGGATTAACAAAAGTTCAATAATTTTTCAGTAAAAATCAAAAAATATCGATATAACAAGTAAAAAATATATGGTCATTGGAGAGAATAGGGTAAGATATACACCATACTTTGGGCTATAATTAACTATATATTCTTTATCCACACTCCTAATTATATTAATATAGAAATTCCTCTAAAACGATCAATATAAAAATATCTTTCTAATTTAATATATATATTATATAAAATATTCATATTTATAATAATCAATCTAAAAATTGAAACGAAATTTTTATTTTGGTCATTATTCATCACCAATGCAGTTTTAATCACTTAAAGATTTTTGGTGAAAATATTATAAGAATGCAGTCGAATGTACACCATATTAAAACTTACTGGTTATGAATTAATGGTGATATATAAATACAAAGCTGGTTATGAATAGCAAATTAAAGGAACTTTTACGAAAGTGACATCATCATCATAATCATCATCATCATCATCATTATGTTTTAATATTAAGGTTTGCGCGCAGGTAAGTTGTGCGGCGGTGAGTTCGAGTACCATACATTGTCTATAAATAGAGGCAGCCTGGAAGCAGCTCTCCACCCAATCCGTCTACCGCCCATTGAGAGGACAAACATATAGGCACATACAGGCACATATAGCTAGCTAGCTAGAAGAGCCATGGCTTCGAGCTGGTGAGCTACGAGATTACCCACGACAACATCGCCTTGCTGCGCCTGTTGGGACGGGAAACACCTCCTCAGCCTGGCCCTCCATCAACGATTTCAATAAAGCAGTCAGGAGGGCCGTCGATGACAATGTGGTCGGCTCATAACCGTACAGCGCAACTGCGTTCTCGGCGGCCTCGACTACAATTCGGCCCCGAGGCGGTGTTGGTGGGGGCGTTTGCGAGCCTGATCGCAAGCCTCATCAGCTGCCATTCCGACGGTGGCAGGTGTGACGGGCCAAGCGTACGGGCAGGATTCACGCTGGCGCTCGCACATGACTACTTGGTGCTATCGACTGACTCCACTGTTAGTTTGTGCGCCAAAACGAGCTGACAGAGGCCACGAGGTGCCATCGTTTGCTGTGGCGCTGCTGTCTGACAGTTCCCGCCGTCGGCTGCTTGGAGCTGGCAGTGTCGACAGTGCCAGTTGCCCCCCCCAAATTACTCGCCCATATCTGACTACGTGGGGAAGTACGTAGGGTGGAGCATAGATGATGTTGCGACAAAACTGCTGGAGCCAGCTGCTGGCCGCGTCGGCACAGCTTACAGTGCCGTGAGGAAGAGTCTGTCTGCCGAGGTGTGGCGCTGGTGAAGCCACAGTAACTCAGCCTAGTTAATTTGGGCCTGCATGCATGCATGGTCGCCCCCTCGTATGGCGTAGTATGTATCACCGTTAGTAGGTGCGTGTCTGTTGGCTTCGAGTCCGATTCTGAAACAGTTTGTTGTGCTCGTATTTCCCTTTGAATAAAATAGGGGTGATGTCCGTCGATTCGGTCTCTGTCCTCGGCCTTGTATGGTAATAAATTATGCTTTGTGTGTGTCTTTATTTATTATTTCGAGTGTTTGCTCTTCCATCTCTGCTTAAGGCTATGTTATTTGAACTAGACCTAATTGATCTATCTGCTCAGAAAACACCAGCCCGATACGATCTGGATTGGGCCTGGTCCATCGAACCATTTGGAATTGCGCACGGCTTGGCCTGGTCCGATGATCACGACTCGTTCCTTCCCGCCCAGGGCCGAAAGACCTAAAGTTAAGCGCTCGGCGCCATAGATCTGTGCAGCATTGGGACTCGAAGGACAATCATCAAATTAAAATACACAGACAATGGCGCGCATGCTTTGTTCTTCTAACCACCAAACTTTTTACTACTTGCACTAGAAACGATTAGTTACAAAGAAAATATTATAAAGAGAATATGAGAAATTTGAGGGACTAACTAGTTTTAACAGGTCCAAACACTAAATTTTCAATATGACAAAAATAACTGCATGTGAACGTGTGTGTGTATATAATTAATATCCACGCACGCTCGACCCGGTTTGTCTATATACGAGAGCACAGGAGGCGCGATCTAAAATTTGATCACATGATGAGCAATCCCAGCTAGCAAGATCTGTTAGCAACTAATACATTTAACATAGTTATATATCCGTAATATCGCGGCTTTAAGTAGTAAATATTATATGTACCCATCCTGGACTGAAGGTTGAGATTTAGTTAAATTTATAATTATATTCTAACTAGATTAGGATGAATTTTTAAAATTTGTAATAAATAAATCAAGTAGAATTTATATCTAGACTAGCTAGGTGCGTAAAATTTATATATATAGAGAGAGAGAGAGCTAGGCTTTTATAATATTTATATTGTTGATACGGCGTTCAATTCAACACAAATTTTTTTTTTTAGATTCATTCATTCCATCATAATTATTAAAAATATTTTTATATATATTTTTCAAATAAAATAATTTAGTTAACTGGTTATGATAATATAATATAAATGTTACATGGTAAATTTTCCAATAATGAGGAATTTCTATCACTTCCATCTTATTATAAAAAACCAACAATTATCTCCTTCATTTAAAAAAAGTATAAAGAAATATTTTTATTTATACACGATGGATTAGATGAACACAGAGGAACAATATAATTTACTGGGGAGTACGTTTGGAATGATATATATATCTCCTCCGAGAAAATTTCAGATAATAATTAATGGGTTAATTACACCGGTAGTTCCGCAACCTTTTCACCAATTTTTACTTGAGTTCCTAACTCTTTTTTTTTGCAATTGAGTTTCTAATCTCTTGATTTAATTTCAATTAGGTCCCAACCGTTAAAAAACTGTTAAAATAACAGAATCGCCACATCAGCGCTTATGTAACAACCTTGTGCATGTCAATTAGGTCCCTAACTTGCACATTTTTCATTTAGTCCCTAAAATAAATTCAAAATTTTAAATTTAAATTAAAAATAATATTAAAAAAAATTTTAACTAACAGAAAATTAGAATTTTGAATTTGAATTTAAAACTGAATTAAATTTTGAATTGAAATTCAAATTTTAAATTTAAATTTTTAATTGAATCTAAATTTTGAATTCAAACTTAAAATTTTGATTTTGATTTTGTATTTCAATTTACATTTAAAATAAAAGTTTCGAAGCCGAAAATTTAAATTTAAAATATGAATTTAAATTTAAAAATATATTCAATTTTGATTTTAAAATTTTAATTTGAATTTAAATTTAATTTGAATTTAAGATTTGATTTCAATTCTAAATTTGAATTTAAACTCGAAGTTCAAAATTCACATTTTGAATTTGAAATTTCAAATCGAAGTTTGAAATTAAATTAGAATTAGAATTCCAAATGTGAATTTGAATTTAAAATTTAAAATTAAAAATTAAATACAAATCGGATTTTGAATTCCAATTTAAATTTGAATTCAAAATCACAAATTTAAATCTATAAATTAAATTTTTTTTTTAATTTATAAATTTAATGGTTAAATTACACTATTGGTCCTCAACCTTGCACCATTTTTTAATTTGGTCCCTAACTTTTTTTTTTTGCAATCCCGCTGACACAGCGGCCACCGTGGTGCTGACATGGCGCCTCCCGTGGCGCTGACGTCGGGCTGACGTGGCATTTCCCGACAATTTTAACAGTTATCTAACGGTTGAGACTTAATTGAAATGAAATCAAAAATTAGAGACTTGATTGCAAAAAAAAAATTAGGGACTAAATTGGAAAATAGTGTAAAGTTAGGACATTGGAATTAGCAATAATTAATGGATAGAAATGGATACAGCGGGAGCTAAAAATCTTGTCTACGTTGTTTGTTTCAATTTCTTTTCTAATAATGGTGGCTTAAATGTCACGCTACATTGACCTGAGGATTCAACTTTAATATTAAAAATAAAAAAAAAATCAAATGAAAATCCGGTTCGTCCAAATTACAATGATGTCCCTTTCAATCACACCCGATCCGCCAACCGAACAATCCAACAGTCACGGCGCAAGATCAAGCATGCTGGACCCACACGTAACCATGAAGTCTCAGCAACCTAGATTTGGAATCACCAATGTACAAAAGAAACAACACTGCCTAAATTATATGAAGAATATTACTAACCGTACTTATTAGCGCATGATAAAAAATTTAATATATTATATTTAATATGTTAAAAACTTAATTATTTTATATTTCGGTTAAATTTATTAAAAAATAGGGCAATTGCCTAATATACCCTGAAAAGTTTCCCGTTTTCTTATTTACCCTCTTAGAAGGCTAATATTGAAAATACCCTTCTTATGTTCAAGTTTTTTCTAAAATATCCCTAGAGTTAAGTTCCGTTAGTGAGCTGGCCGTTACTCTGAAATTTAATTACATTTGCCCATTCCAATATACCCTTGTACCGTAACAAACTTTTTATATACCCTTCATATAGCAAATACTTTTCTATTTTACCCTTCAGCCGGATCCGGAGCCAGAAGCGTCAGGGTCCGATGGAGCTGCGGCCCTCTGTGCTCCTGCGCGGGCCAAGGCAGGCGCGATGAGGAGAAGGACGACGAGAGCGGCGAGAGATGGGATCGTCGGCACGGCCCTCTTGCTCCCGGCGCCGGCCAGGGGCGGGAGGAAGAGGACGACGCGACGACGAAGCGCGCGGCGAGGAGGACAACGAGAGCGACGAGATGGTGGATTGGAGGTGAGGTGTGGGAGTGGTGGTGGTCTGAGAGGAGATGAGGCGAGGAGGTGAGTAGAGCGAGGAGCCGCCGGTGGTGGCGACAAAATTGAGGAAGAAAGAGAGGATAATCTTAGGGATTACTATAATAAAGTAGGGGCAAAATAGGATTTTTGTTCAGGTTTTAACTCTAGTATAGATTTAACGCCATGTTTAACCGAGTTAAGCTAACGAGGGATAACTGCGAGGGTATTTGGAATAACGGTGGAACGTATGAGGGTCATTTTAGAAAAGAAAAAAAAAGTAGGGTAGATCGGATATTTTCGACGCATCGAAGTATATATATATATATATATATATATAATGATTTTTTAAAAAAGTATCAAGTATTTGACGCGTGTAAATTTTTTACCATTAAATCTATTTTTTGCTAAATTCCATTCTTTAAATTATGATACTTCACCAACCATCAACTCAATTCTAGAAGTCTCTTATTATCCTAACAGTACATATATGAACGTCATTCCATGTCGTAGTATAGGTTGTATGTAAATGGATTAAATATTTTATTATGTAGTGGACAATAATTTTTTCGTGCCCAAGTTCTTTTCCATTCCGAGTACTGGTAGGATTATAAAGTTCTCTCTCTCATTAAGATAATCACAATTCAATTAAACTCTACAAATTAAGTCCACTTAAACAAACTTGCGCCAGTTGAGCAGTCCAATTAACTAACTAATTAAATATAAATTATTTCAGATAAAAATAAGCTAATAAATTGCAAATTTAAATTTCTCCTCATTCATAATTTACTCACATGGGTTATTCCATCTAAAACCATATGCATTATTGTGAGGTTTGGTTTAGGGGAGGAGAAATGTAATTAATAACTCTTCAGCACCTCCGGCGCGATTGGGGGTCGAGAGGAGCGAGAAGAACATGTGAGTCACTTATGAATGAGGACAAATTTTAATTTGCAATTTTTTACCTTATTTTTATCTCGAATAGTTTATATTTAATTAGTTAGTTAATTGGATTGTTTGACCGGCTCAAGTTTGTTTAAGTAGACTTTGTAGAGTTTAATTGACTTGTGATTATCTCAAAGAGAGAGACTATACAACTCTCGATGTACGAAGAAAGGAAAAGCACTTCCCCAACAGATAAATAATTGTTCAGTACATAATAAAATATTTTTTGTCCAATAATACACGACCTATACCACGTGCCTACGTACGAGCGAAAATTTCTACTTAATTAATTGACCTTTATTTTTTATTTCTCTATTACTCCTCTACTTTTATCTTGATCCCCATTTGAGAAAGGACCTTTAGTTTAGTGAGTCTTAAATTTCAGAGAATAGTTTTCAGAGATTGAAAGTAAAGATGAATAACAGCATCGACAGCTGGAATTTAAGTGAAATGTTGTTTAGTTCGGCAGACTTAATTTGCTAAAATTATTCACCAAACATTAATTTCCATCTCAATCTGATTACCTCATCAAACTTTGCATAATTTTTAAACAAAACAAAAAAACGATAGCTAATTTAGTTACCACATAATTAAGTATAACTAGTGAAATATCCGCGCGATGCTGCGGATCTAAAATATTTTTACTATAGTTTTAAATTTTAATATTTTTATATAGTGTTATAAGTCTAATTATTAATTATATAAAAATAATTTAATAGTTAAATCTATTTAAATAAAAGTCATTAAAATTGTATATGCGCAAATAAATTTATACATCACTTTATTTATAAAGATTTCTGTGAGAAGGATTTGAGATAAATTTATCAAATAATTTTTAAAAAATCAATTGATAGAAGGGAGAATAAATTTGTAGAAAATTGCTTAATAAAATTAATTATATATATATACACATATACACTAATATTTTTAAAATTTTCACTTGAAATTTAAATTATGTTTTTTTTATACAACGATATATTTACGTAATTTAAATTAAATCTATCATGTTAAATTTATTATGCGATTTATTACGCATATTATTAATAAATTAATTAATAATTTCATGAAATTTAAATTATGTATTTTTTATACAACGATATTTTACGTGATTTAAATTAAATCTATCATGTTAAATTTTATTATGCGATTTATTACGCGTATTATTAGTAAATTAATTAATTAATTTCACAGAGTTAGAGATTTAAATTTTAAATTTTGAAGAAATTAATTATGTATTTTTTTTACAACGATATTTTACGTGATTCAAATTAAATCTATCATGTTAAATTTTATTATGCGATTTATTACGTGTATTATTTATAAATTAATAATTAATTTCATAGAGTTTAGAGATTTAAAATTTAAATTTTAAAGTTACAAAATTGCAAATAAATATTAAAGTTAAAATGAAATTTAGAATTTAAAATATAAAATTTAAATTAAAATTTAAAATTTGAAAGCATCAAAATTTTAAATTTGATATCAAAATTTAAAATATTATATATATATATAGGAGAGAGAGAGAGAAGAGGAGAGAGAGAGTAAAGTAGGGTTTGGGGGGAAGGGGTGATACGTGTTCACTCTATGCGCCCCCAAACCATCCTCTAATGTAAAAAATAGATTTAAATTAAATTTATCATTGTAAATTTTATTATGCGATTTATTATGCGTATTATTAATAAATTAATTAATTAATTTCATGAAATTTAAATTATGTATTTATTTATACAAACGATATTTTACGTGATTTAAATTAAATCTATCATGTTAAATTTTATTATGTGATTTATTACGCGTATTATTAATAAAATTAATTAATTAATTTCATAGAGTTTAGAGATTTAAATTTTAAATTTTGAAGAAATTTAAATTATGTATATTTTTTATACAGCGATATTTTACGTGATTTAAATTAAATCTATCATGTTAAATTTTATTATGCGATTTATTACGTGTATTATTATATAAAATTAATTAATTAATTTATAGAGTTTAGAGATTTAAAATTTTAAATTTTAAATTACAAAATTGGAAATAATATTATAAGTTAAAATTGAAATTTAGAATTTAAAATATAAAATTTAAAAATTTGAAGTATCAAAATTTTAATTTTGATATCAAAATTTAAAATTATATAAATATTATATATATAAGAGAGAGAGAGAGAGAGAGTAAAGGGGTTTGGAGGGAGGGGGTGACACGTGTCACCCTATGGGCCCCCAACCCTCCTTTAATATAAAACTAGTGAAATCCCTGCGCGATACTGCGGATATAAAATTTTTTTAATAAATTTTAATTTTTTATAATTTAAAATAATTTTATAAGTCTAACTATTAATTAAATAAAAGTTATATAAAAATAATTAATAATTAATTTTATTAAATAAAATTTATTGAAACGACAACTTATTTATTAAAGATTTATGTAAAAAAGTTTGAGATAAATATATAAAACAATTTTAAAATTAATAAATAGAAGGGAAATAAATAAATAGAGAATTTGTTTAATAAAATTAATTTTATATATATACACACGCGCCCATATATTTTATAAATCTTACTCCTCAATTTAAATTGTATTTTTTATACATCGATCAAATTAGATTTATTATACGATTTATTACTTGTGTTATTAATAATATTAATTAATTATATTATATACAATGAATTATTAATAAAATTAATTAATTAAATTCATAGAGTTTAGAGATTTAAATTTTAAATTTTGAAGTTTAAAATTTGAAATAAATATTAGAAATTAAATGAAATTTAAAATTTTAAAATTTGAAAGTATCAAAATTTAAATTTTGATATCATATATATATATATATATATATATTATATATATATATATATATATATATATAAAATTTTGAAGTTTAAAATTTAGAAATAAATATTATAAATTAAATTTAAATTAAATAAAATTTAAAATTTTGAAAGTATCAAAATTTTAATTTTGATTTCAATATATATATATATATATATATATATATATATATATATATATATATATATAGAGTTGAGCTAGAATACTCTCGATTAGTAACGAGCCCGTTTACTCTCGAGTTGTTTCGATGATAGAGCTTCCAAATTGACGATCGGCTCCGTTAAATATGATCTAAACCATTTAAACTACTAGAAATCAGATTTCACGCACTTTCAGATATTGTTTATATCCATCTAGTGAACAGAAAAATGAATGGCTGAAAATGAATATTACTTTTTAAAAAATGATGATAGGAGTCTTGTAATCAAGATCAAGAGTATAGATCTTGTTTTAAATAGTTTAAAGAATTTTCTAACAAAAATTCAATTGATTTGAATATCTTTACACCGTTAAACGAGAAAACGTCTCTTATCCACCATTAAAATTACAAATTTTGAAACCCTTTGATCATTAGGCAAATGATGTCGAAAAGATTTGAAATTTGATTTCTAAACACTTCAAGTGGTATAAATCATGTTCAACGGAGCCGATCGTCAATTTGGAAGCTCTATCATCGAAAACAACTCGAGAGTAAACGGGCTCGTTTACTCTCGAGAGTATTCTAGCTCAACTCTATATATATATATATATAGGAAGAGAGAGTACAAGAGGGATTTGGGGGGACACGTGTCACCCCAAGGTTCCCCAAACCCTCCTTTAATGTAGAGAAAAAATAGATAAAAGAATAGATTTATTTAAATTTTATCTATAGACTAGGGATGATCAAACTTAGCGGAATTACAATTAGATGGGATATTTTACCACAGTAGATCGAATGACAATTAACTATTAAAATTTGTACGTCTAAACAAATTTCAATTATCTAAATTTCGAAACCACAACGCCCGCATATTAAAATGTCATTTATTTAGTTAAAAGTTCATGTTCTTCGCCTACGGCAAGTCTCGATTTATTACGTAATTAACTTACAAATAGCTTACGCGTAAAAACGCAAGTTCTTATAAACGAAAAGTACAACTTCACGTGCATGCCAACTTCACATATGTTTAAAATATTTGAATTTAGAAAAAAAAAGAAAAAAAGAAAAAAAGACTAGCTCACTTTCCCAGGCTCGTATTTAAATAATCCTCCTCGATTCCATGACATCTGAACTGCCTAAAACAAAATCGACATATTGGGTGCGTCATGCACGGCGAGGTCAAACAATACATATTAGGTGCAACATGCATGGCGAGGTAGAATGGTAGATCATACACTTCCCATCATAGGATTAACAAAAATTCAAATAATTTTCAGTAAAAATAAAAAAATATCGATATAACAAGTAAAAAAATTATGGTCTTTGGAGAGAATAGGTGTAAGATATACACCATACTTTGGGCTATAATTAACTATATATTCTTTATCCAACTCCTAATTATAATTATGTAGAAATTCCTCTAAAATGATCAATATTAAAAATATCTTTCTAATTTAATATATATATATATAAAATATTCATATTTATAATAATCAATCTAAAAATTAAACGAAATTTTTATTTTGGTCATTATTCATCACCAATGCAGTTTTAATCAACTTAAAGATTTTTTGGGTGAAAATATTATAGAATGCAGTCGAATGTACACCATATTAAAACTTACTGGTTATGAATTAATGGTGATATATAATACAAAGCTGGTTATGAATAGCAAACTTAAAGGAACTTTTACGAAAGTGACATCATCATCATAATCATCATCATCATCATCATTATGTTTTAATATTAAGGTTTGCGCGCAGGTAAGTTGTGCGGGCGGTGAGTTCGAGTACCATACATTGTCTATAAATAGAGGCAGCCTGGAAGCAGCTCTCCACCCAATCCGTCTACCGCCCATTGAGAGGACAAACATATAGGCACATACAGGCACATATAGCTAGCTAGCTAGAAGAGCCATGGCTTCGAGCTTGGTGAGCTACGAGATTACCCACGACAACATCGCCTTGCTGCGCCTGTTGGGGACGGGGAAACACCTCCTCAGCCTGGCCCTCATCAACGATTTCAATAAAGCAGTCAGGAGGGCCGTCGATGACAATGTGGTCGGCCTCATAACCGTCCACAGCGGCAACTCGTTCTCGGGCGGCCTCGACTACAATTCGGCCCCCGAGGCGGTGTTGGTGGGGGCGTTTGCGAGCCTGATCGCAAGCCTCATCAAGCTGCCATTCCCGACGGTGGCCAAGGTGACGGGCCAAGCGTACGGGGCAGGATTCACGCTGGCGCTCGCACATGACTACTTGGTGCTATCGACCGACTCCACTGTTAGTCTGTGCCAAAACGAGCTGACTGAGGGCCACGAGGTGCCGTCGTTTGCTGCGGCGCTGCTGTTCGGCAAGTTCCCGCCGTCGGCTGCTTGGGAGCTGGCAGTGTCGACAGTGCCAGTTGCCCCCCCAAATTACTCGCCCATATCTGACTACGTGGGGAAGTACGTAGGGTGGAGCATAGATGATGTTGCGACAAAACTGCTGGAGCCAGCTGCTGGCCGCGTCGGCACCGCTTACAGTGCCGTACGGAAGAGTCTGCTGGCCGAGGTGTGGGCGCTGGTGAAGCCCACAGTAACTCAAGCCTAGTTAATTTGGGCCTGCATGCATGCATGGTCGCCCCCTCGTATGGCGTAGTATGTATCACCGTTAGTAGGTGCGTGTCTGTTGGCTTCGAGTCCGAGTCTGAAACAGTTTGTTGTGCTCGTATTTCCCTTTGAATAAAATAGGGGTGATGTCCGTCGAGTCGGTCTCTGTCCTCGGCCTTGTACTGGTAATAAATTATGCTTTTGTGTGTGTCTTTATTTATTATTTCGAGTGTTTGCTCTTCCATCTCTGCTTAAGGCTATGTTATTTGAACTAGACCTAATTGATCTATCTGCTCAGAAAACACCAGCCCGATACGATCTGGATTGGGCCTGGTCCATCGAACCATTTGGAATTGCGGCACGGCTTGGCCTGGTCCGATGATCATCGACTCGTTCCTTTCCCGGCCCAGGGCCGAAAGACCTAAAGTTAAGCGCTCGGCGCCATAGATCGGTGCACTTGGGACTCGAAGGACAATCATCAAATTAAAATACCAGACAATGGCGCGCATGCTTTGTTCTTCTAACCACCAAACTCTTTACTACTTGCACTAGAAACGATTAGTTACAAAAGAAAATATTATAAAGAGAATATGAGAAATTTGAGGGACTAACTAGTTTTAACAGGTCCAAACACTAAATTTTCAATATGACAAAAAGTAACTGCATGTGAACGTGTGTGTGTATATATATATATCCACGCACGCTCGACCCGGTTTGTCTATATACGAGAGCACAGGAGGCGCGATCTAAACTTTGATCACATGATGAGCAATCCAGCTAGCAAGATCTGTTAGCATACCATACATTTAACATAGTTATATATACCGTGAATATCGCGGCTTTAAGTAGTAAATATTATATGTACACATCCTGGGACTGAAGGTGTTGAGATTTAGTTAAATTTATAATTTAATTCTAACTAGATTAGGATGAAATTTTAAATTTGTAATAAATAAATCAAGTAGAATTTATATCTAGACTAGCTAGGTGCGTAAAATTTATATATATAGAGAGAGAGAGAGAGCTAGGCTTTTATAATATTTATATTGTTGATACGGCGTTCAATTCCAATCAATCAATTTTTTTTTTTTAGATTCATTCATTCCATCATAATTATTAAAAAAATATTTTTATTATATATTTTTTTCAAATAAAATAATTTAGTTAACTGGTTATTGATAATATAATATAAATGTTACATGGTAAATTTTTCCAATAATGAGGAATTCTATCACTTCCATCTTATTATAAAAAACCAACCAATTATCTCCTTATTTAAAAAAGTATAAAGAAATATTTTTTTATTTATCACGATGGATTAGATGAACACAGAGGAACAATATAATTTACTGGGGAGTACGTTTGGAATGATATATATATCTCCTCCGAGAAAATCTTCAGGATAATAATTAATGGGTTAATTACACCGGTAGTTCCCAACCTTTTCACCAATTTTTACTTGAGTTCCTAACTCTTTTTTTTTGCAATTGAGTTTCTAATCTCTTGATTTTATTTCAATTAGGTCCCAACCGTTAAAAAACTGTTAAAAATAACAGAATCGCCACATCAGCGCCTATGTAACAACCTTGTGCATGTCAATTAGGTCCCTAAACTTTGCACATTTTTCATTTTAGTCCCTAAAATAAATTCAAAATTTTAAATTTAAATTCAAAAATAATATTAAAATTAAAATTTTAAACTAACGAGAAATTAGAATTTTGAATTTGAATTTAAAACTGAATTAAAATTTTGAATTGAAATTCAAATTTTAAATTTAAATTTTTAATTGAATCTAAATTTTGAATTCAAACTTAAAATTTTGATTTTGATTTTGATATTTCAATTTACATTTAAAATAAAAGTTTCGAAACCGAAATTTAAATTTAAAATATGAATTTAAATTTAAAATCATATTCAAAATTTTGATTTTAAATTTTAAATTTGAATTTAAAATTTAAATTTGAATTTAAAGATTTGATTTCAATTCTAAATTTGAATTTAAACTTCGAATTCAAATTCACATTTTGAATTTGAAATTTCAAATCGAAGTTTGAAATTAAATTAGAATTTAGAATTCCAAATGTGAATTTGAATTTAAAATTTAAAATTTAAAATTAAATACAAAATCGGATTTTGAATTCCAATTTAAATTTGAATTCAAAATCAAAATTTAAATCTTAAATTAAAATTTTTTTTTGAATTTATAAATTTAATAGGTTAATTACACTATTGGTCCTCAACCTTTGCACCATTTTTCAATTTGGTCCCTAACCTTTTTTTTTTTTGCAATCCGCTGACACAGCGCCACCGTGGTGCTGACATGGCGCCTCCGTGGCGCTGACGTCGGGCTGACGTGGCATTTTCCGACAATTTTAACAGTTATCTAACGGTTGAGACTTAATTGAAATGAAATCAAAAGATTAGAGACTTGATTGCAAAAAAAAACGATTAGGGACTAAATTGAAAAATAGTGTAAAGGTTAGGGACAATAATTAATGGATAGTAAATGGAACAGCGGGAGCTAAAATATATCTTGTCTACGTTGTTTGTTTCTAATATTCTTTTCTAATAATGGTGGCTTAAATGTCACGATACATTGACCCTGAGGTTCCAACTTTAATATTAAAAAAAATAAAAAAAAAATCAAATGAAAATCCGGTTCGTCCAATTACAATGATGTCCCTTTCAATCACACCCGATCCGCCAACCGACAATCCAACAGTCACGGCGCAAGATCAACATGCTGGACCCCACACGTAACCATGAAGTCTCAGCAACTAGATTTGGAATCACCATGTACAAAAGAAACAACACTGCCGCTAAATTATATGAGAATATTACTAACCGTACTTATTAGCGCAAGTGATAAAAAATTTAATAATTAATATTTAATATGTTAAAAACTTAATTATTTTATATTTTCGGTTAAATTTATTTAAAAAATAGGGGCAATTGCCTATATACCCCTGAAAAGTTCCCCGTTTTCTTATTTACCCCTCTTAGAAGGCTAATATTGAAAATACCCTTCTTATGTTCCAAGTTTTTCTAAAATACCCCTAGAGTTAAGTTCCGTTAGTGAGCTGCCGTTAGCTCTGAAAAATTACCATTTTGCCCATTCCAATATACCCTTGTACCGTAACAAACTTTTCTTATATACCCTTCATATAGCAAATACTTTTCTTATTTACCCTTCAGCCGGATCCGGAGCAGAAGGCGTGCAGGGGTCCGATGGAGCTGCGGCCCTCTTGCTCCTGGCGCCGGCCAAGGCAGCGGATGAGGAGAAGGACGACGAGAGCGGCGAGAGATGGGATCGTCGCTGCGGCCCTCTTGCTCCCGGCGCCGGCCAAGGCGGCGGAGGAAGAGGACGACGGCGACGACGAGAGCGGCGGCGGAGGAGGACAACGAGAGCGACGAGATGGGTGGTATTGGAGGTGGAGGTGTGGGAGGTGGTGGTGGTCTGAGAGGAGATGAGGCGAGGAGGTGAGGTAGAGGCGGAGGAGCCGGCCGGTGGTGGCGGAGGAGTCGGCCGGTGGTGGCGACAAAATTGAGGAAGAAAGAGAGGATAATCTTAGGGATTACTATAATAAAGTAGGGGCAAAATAGGTATTTTGTTCAGGTTTTAACTCTAGTATAGATTTAACCCATGTTTAACCCGAGTTAAGCTAACAGGGGATAACTGCGAGGGTATTTTGGAATAACGGTGGAACGTATGAGGGTCATTTTAGAAAGAAAAAAAAAAGTAGGGGTAGATCGGATATTTTCGAACGCATGAAGAGTATATAGGCAATTATCCCTAAAAAATAATAAAATAAAATAAATAGCATGCTATCTTAAGTTTCTTTTTTATACATAGAATTTTTACGGAACTTTAAAAATATTACAAAAAGAACTTGACAAACATAAAAAAAAAAAGGAGAAAAGCACAAGAGATGTATTAATTACACATATTGAAATCACCTCACCAAAGCATATTCAATTGAACGCGAGTCTTTACTTAAAAATAATAAAACATCTTCATTAAGAAAAAAAGAAAAAAGAAAAAGAGAGAGTACTAATTGAGCCATTCTCATGGAGGGCCTATTTTAATCCTTATTCGGTGAAGGAATCGCTCATCAGATCATCGAGACAATGCCCATAAACCTGAGTATTAATTGAGCCAGTCTCATCCAGCACAAAATTACACAGGTATGTAGGTATAGGAGGCATGCTGACCTCTTGAACTCCCTCTAGCATCTGAACAACTAGTCCCATGGATGGCCTGCTGCTTTCAAGTTCTTGAATGCACCAACAAGCACCTCTGCATGCTCTTTCGAGCTCTTCACTGTTTGCTTCACCCTTCAACTTGTTGTCTAACAAGCATGACACCTCGCCTTCGTGGATTTTCGCCGCGGCCCAAGTAGGAAAATACACATACGTTCCGTCTTCCGACCTCTCCGTGTTTCTCCTGCCGGATATTATCTCGAAAAGCATCATCCCGAAGCTGTAAACGTCGGCCTTGTGCGTGATAGCTAGCCCGGATATCCACTCCGGCGCGAGATATCCTATTGTCCTCCTCATAGTTGTCAGGACCCGGCTTCCGTCTCTAGTGAAGAGCTTGGCCATGCCGAAATCTGCAATTCTTGGACAGAATTTCTCATCCAAGAGTATGTTTTCCGGTTTAATATCACAGTGCATGATGAAGTCCTTGCATTTCTCATGGAGATAAGCTAAGCCTCTCGCAATTCCAATTGCTATTCGGTATCGCTGGTTCCAACCTAAGAAGATATTGGAATTAGTTTTTGAAAATAAGTGAGAGTCTATAGAGCCGTTTGTCATGAACTCACAGACGAGCAATCTTCTAGTTCCTTCCGCACAAAAGCCGAGGAGGCGAACTATGTTAATATGCTGAATCATACCGACCGTGATCACCTCTGCTCTGAATTGCTTCTCTCCCTGCCTGAGTCCTCGGAGTTTCTTCACGGCCACAAGCGTTGAATCACGCAAGGTGCCCATGAAAACACTTCCGAAGCTCCCTTGGTCCAGCTTCTTTGAGAAATTCTTGGTAGCACTCGTCAGATTAGAGTAGGAGAACACTCGAAAACTCTTCGAATAAATTGGGTCTGTAGTGTGTGATCTTTTCTTGCATCTCCGAGTAACGATCAAACCGATAGCCAAGACAGTCGCAGTCCCTAATACTACACCTACGGTCAGTCCTATAAGCGACTGCTCTGGATGCTTATTTCTTCTCCAAGAATCTATTTTTGTTCGTATGCTAATTGGCGAGCCATCTGAGCAATCACCGCATTGGGTCGAATAGATCAAATCTCCGTGCCATAACATGCACTCAGAAAAAAAAGAGAAAGCGGTGCAAGAACAATTACTTGTGCAGGCAGACTCACATTCATCATGATCACTGGCAGGGAAACTTTGAGGATTGTCAGGTAATATGTGAGACCCCAGATAGTCTTATATATGAGATATAATAGGACTAAACTCTTAACCCGGCTTAAGCATTTTGGGTGGTGACAAGATCCAAGAGGTTAAGAGAGTTAAGCGTGCTAGGACGGAAGTAGTTCTAGGATGGGTGACCCCCTGGGAAGTTAGGGCGTCTCATAATGTCTCAAAAATATAATCCCTATAGCCTGAATTCTCATTCTTGCAATTCAGAGGGGCAACTGTACGACATCCATTGCTGTAATCTCCTCATTCCCAAGATTGTGGCTTAGTTGGTGAAAATTAAACCCCTCTGGGCGCATGCATTGCATACTTGTTGTATCACAGATGCCAAAAGGCCCACAGTAGAAACCGACACCACAGGAAGGAAAGGGATAATTCTGAAGCAAGCACCCCACGGAGGAATTCTCTGAACATGTATACCCCTGGATCCAATTATTATCCAAAAAAATAATAGTATAGCCATCTATGCCATGGAATGTGAAAGTGCCTTTTTGGCTATCTTGCTGAATATCTATCATGGTAGGAACAACTAAAATACTATCGATAGCAAACGAGTTCAGTTGCCACCCATTTATTTTCAATGATCAAGCCTCCAAATCGACGATCGGTATCGTTGAATATGATCTATACCACCTGAAGTGTTTAGAAATCAAACCCATCTAGTGGACACAAAAATGAACAGTTGAAAATGAATATTTTTTAAAAAATGATGATAATAGTCTTGTAATCAAGATCAAAAGTGTAGATCTTATTTTAAATAATTTAAAAAATTTTCTAATAAAAATTTAATTGATTTGGATATCTTTATGCCGTTAAACGAGAAAACGTTTCATATCGACCTTTAAAATTATAAAATTTGAAACTCTTTGATCATTAGGTAAATAATATCGAAAAGATTTGAAATTTGATTTCTAAACACTTCAAGTGGTATAGATCATATTCAACGGCGCCGATCGTCGATTTTGAAGCGTTATCATCGAAAACAAATATGTGGCAACGGAATCCGTTTGTTTCGATATTGTTTACTTAGTGATCGAAAGAGTTCAAAATCAACGGCTGAAAATAAAAATCTCATAAAAAGTAGTGATATAGTACTAAGATTTTCGATCAGAGATATTGAACTTATTGTAGATGGTATAAAGAATTTTCTATCAGAATTTTATCTGATTTGAATACTTCTACACCGTTAAACTTGAAACGGCAGTTATCGACTATTAAAAATCGTTGATTTTGAGTCTTTTCGATCACTAAATAACTGATATCGAAAAAGCGCAAAATTTATTTTCTACGTAATTCAAATATGCTAGATCAAGTTTAGCGGAGCCGATTGTCGATTCGGGAGTCCCATCATCGAAAACGGCTCAGGAGCACCCAAGACCTATATATATATATATATATATATATATATATATATATATATTATATATAATGGCTAAATTACACGATAACCGCTATGTCAATATCCGCTTTTTCACTTTTTTCTCTGTCATTTAAAAACTACACTTTGTCTCCTTGAAAAATGAGAACTGTTTACAGGGGTACACCGTGACAAAATGACCAAAATGCCCTCACCATCTTCGTTCCTCCCCCAACCTCGCTCAGCCATCGCCCCTCTATTCCGTTTTTCGCGTCTCGCTCAACCCGCAGCCTCCCACTCCATTTTCTCCTCTGCTCCCAGCTCTGCACTCGTGTTGCCCCCCCCCCCATTTGCGAGAATAGGGAGGAGATCGGAGTGGCATAGATGGAGGCATGCGAGGGCGAGCGGTGGAGAAGTGAAGGGGATGTGGGCGAGGGCGAAAACGAGGGCGAGCAGTGGGGGAGGGAGTGCAAGGCGGCGGCGAGGCGGAGGGAGGAAAGCACATAGAAGAGGGGGAGGATATTTAGCATAAAAAAATATTTTTAACGGAATCCTAACGAATCACTAACGGAAGAGGGTGAAGTGCACATTTCTCATTTTTCAAAGAGTCAAAGTGTAAGTTTTTAAATGACAGGAGGGGAAAGTGAAAAAGCGGATATTGACAGAAAAATTTTATGCAATTTAGCCAACACTTTATTATGGTTTGTGACAATAGTTGTTTGTTTGGGAGTGCTTTCCGTTCATAGTACAGCTAGGATTATGAAGTTCTCTCACAGCTCAATTCAACTGTAAAAAGTCTACTTAAACAATTGAACTTGCGCCTGTTGACAATCCAATTAATTAACTAATTAAATATAAACTATTTGAGATAAAAATAAGCTTATAAATTGTAATTTTTAAAATTTTCTCATTCATAAATGACTCACATGGATCATTCCGTCCAAAACCATATGCATTATTATGAGGTTCGATTTAGAAGAGGAGAAATGTAATTAATAATCTTCAGCATCCCGATGACGCGGTTGGTGGTCGAGAAGAAGAGAGAAGAATATATAAGTCAATTATGAATAAGGACAAGTTTTAATTTCCAAAATTTTATCTGAATTTTTATCTCAAATAGTTTATATTATATTAGTTAGTTAATTGGATTGTTTGACGCGCTCAAGCTTGTTTAAGTAGACTTTGTAGAGTTTAATTGACTTGTGATTATTTTAATGAGAGAGACTTTACAACCCTAGCCGTACCCTGCACGAGGAATGGAAAAGCACTTCCCACAAATAAAGAACTGTTCACTATATAATAAAATATTTTTCTTATCAATAATACGCAATCTAGCTATACGTGCGTACATACTAGCCAAAATTTCTACTTAATTATAGTTTATTTCTCCAGTACTACTATTTATATTCTTGAATCAGAGCTTTTTTTTTTTTTTTTCAGTGAGTCTTAGATTTCCAAAAAATTTTAAGAAAGCGTCAATTTTTCTAATCTTTGTATTTAAAATCTAAAGTTTAAAATTTTTGTTTGAAATTCGTCTTGATTAAAAGCAAAGATGAATCACACCATTAGTAGCCGGACTTTAATAAGTGAAATTTTGTTTAGTTGATCGAACTTTAATTTGTTTTAATAATTAACTGAACATTAATTTCTATCTCAAATTAACTTCGTTTAATTCAATGAACTTTATTTTTATTCATTTCGTTCATTGAATTTTGATTTTAATTTCAATTGTGTAACTTTAAAAAACTTTATATAATTTTGAATAATGCTACTCCTACACGGCCAAAGAAGTATAGGATATGTGGATCGTTAACGCTAATCAATTATCGCAAAAACACCTGCTGATAGGAAGGGCGCACCCATTACATTTAAGGGCTCAGTTACAGCGCTTGCAAGCTTCGACCTAACTTAACATTTTTTGTTGGGCCTCTTACCGTTAGGTCTCTTATAGACCGTACTTCCACTAAACTTATTAGACTTACCCAACTCAACTTATTAATTTTCTAAATCCATTAATTATCATGGAACAAAATACTGAACATATTTTAGTCCAATATTAAATAGCCAATAGGATATACACCCCACACTTGAATGCGTGGGGTGTATATCAAATAATTACGTGCTATCCCGTGCCGTACGGCAGGGAGCGTGTCATACCGTGCCTCCGAAGGAGTATAGAATATGTTAAAATCGGAACGGCGAAAAATAGATCCAGAAAATAACTTAATGCAGGAAACGAAAAGATAAGCGGAAAGAACACACCGATATTTACGTGGTTTGGCCAACGGCCTACGTCCACGGGTGAAAACGGAGCAAATAATTTATTAATGTCGAAAAGGCGGAGTACAAAGAAGATCTCTCGAAGAAAACCGAAAACGAAAGTAAATATATATTCGACGCGCGTTACCGCATACGGCACCTTCTTAGCACGTCCTGACAATATATCCTGGCTCGGCTCACCAAAACAAGGATGTACGGCACCATGCACATTGGCTGATGGTGTTGCTGCCACCGTACACCATCACAAGCCACTTAATTAATTAGTGCATCACAACTCCTCTGCGGAAGAAAGCAACCTCAACTTTAATTAATTAGCATGGCATCATAAGGCTGGCTCCTTGACCGTACAGAACCAAGAACTCTCAAGCTTAATTCGAGTCGCGGCATCATTAACTTGGCCGTAGCATGTATTTATAATACATGTCTCTTAATTAGAGTCTAATTCTAATTCAATTAGAATTACACTCCTAATAATAATCCATATATGCCAAATTAAATCTAAATAATATCTAATCCTAATTAGATTAGGATTTATCCTCAATTTAGATAACTACAAATCTAAACCAAATATAACAATCTACACCTTGGTTTAATTTGTAGTTTAGCCGTCGCTATGTCGAGGTCGCCACAAAACTCCACTTTGAATTTAATTCGCTTTAATGCTTCTTAACGCTCCGTGTTCCGTCTTCTCCAAACGCCCTATAGGACCTCAAATGCTGCTAACTGCCACCAAGTCCAAACAATGTTTGAATTTGGCAATAGTAAGGGACTTTGTAAGCATATCCGTCGGATTGTCTTTAGTACCAATTTTTTTAATAGTCACTGTGCGCTTCCCAATCACATCCCGAACAAAGTGAAACTTTACATCGATGTGCTTTGTCCTCTCATGAAATATTTGATCTTTAGACAAATGAATAGCACTTTGACTGTCCGAATAAACAATCGTCGGATCCCAAAAAGAAGTAAGCTCACCAAATAAGCTTCTTAGCCACATAGCTTCCTTCACACCCTCTGTCATAGCAATATATTCCGCCTCCGTCGTAGACAAGGCGACAATAGATTGTAGTGAAGCTTTCCAACTAACTGCACATCCGCCAATAGAGAATACATAATCTGAAAGTGATCTCCTCCTATCCAAATCACCAGCAAAATCTGAATCAACATATCCAACCACACCATCCTTACACCTCCCAAACTCCAAACAAGTGCTAGTGGTACCTCGTAAGTATCTCAAAATCCACTTAACAGCCTGCCAATGAGCCTTACCAGGATTGGTCATATATCTGCTAACCATGCTCACTGCGTAGGAGATGTCCGGCCGTGTGCAAACCATGGCATACATGATGCTCCCGACAGCACTAGAATAGGGAACATGTGACATGTACTCCCGCTCATTATCGGACTGCGGTGATAACTCGGCGGAAAGTCTGAAATGCGCCGCAAAAGGAGTGCTCACTGGTTTTGCGTTTGTCATCCCGAAACGCTTTAGAATCTTCTCTATATATTTCTCCTGTGTCAAATGCAGTAGTCTTGACTTATTGTCCCTCTTAATTTCCATACCAAGAATTTTCTTAGCAGCACCTAGATTTTTCATTTCAAACTCACCCTTCAGTAAAGTCTTTAATTTATTTATCTCAACTATGTCGCTGGAAGCAATTAACATATCATCGACATAGAGCAACAAATATATGAAAGATCCCTTATCAAGCTTTCTAAAATACACGCAATTGTCACGCTTGCTTCTGGAATATCCGTGACCTGTTATGAAGGAGTCGAACCGCTTATACCATTGTCGAGGAGACTGCTTTAAGCCATAAAACGATTTCTTTAATAGGCAAACATGGTCCTCCTTCCCTTCAACAATGAATCCCTCCGGCTGTTTCATATAAATTTGCTCCTCAAGTTCTCCATGCAGAAAAACTGTCTTAACATCAAGCTGCTCAAGATACAGGTCATTCATGGCTACTAACGATAAAAGAACACGAATAGAAGTATGCTTTACGACGGGTGAGAAAATATCATTAAAGTCCACACCTTCTACCTGACTGTAGCCCTTAGCAACTAAACGAGCTTTATACCTTGTATCTTCCACATCGGGGATTCCGTCCTTTTTCTTGAAGACCCACTTACAGCCGACAATTTTCTTGTCTGTAGGCGGTTTTACCAACTCCCATGTGCGATTCTTATAGAGAGACTCCATCTCCTCATTCATCGCCACTAACCACTCTGCAGAACTGGCACTCGAAATAGCTTGATTATATGTGGAAGGTTCACCTTCTTCTTCTGTGTCTTGTGCCACTGAAAGAGCGTACGCAACCATATCTTCATAACCGTATCTCTGCGGTGGTTTTATCTGTCTCCTCGCTCTGCGTGTAGCAATGCTCTGCCTCTCAACTTGTGGGGTTTCAGTTATTGAGGTGTCTGTCGACTGAACTTGTTCTGACTGAGAAGAATCCTGCGACTGAACTATACCATCGGTCTCTACCTCCACCTGCTTGCTAGCACTCGGGGTCTCATCAAAAAAATTACGGTTAGGATATAACATAGCAGATTCATCAAATGTGACATCCCTACTAATAATTAATTTAGACGATTCAGGACACCACGATCTATATCCCTTAACCCCCGATGCATAACTAATAAAAATGCACTTTTTAGCCATAGGTTCTAACTTGCCTTCATGGTCAAACCCAGATTTTATTGTTCAGAGAATAGAATATCTATGGACTGGTCTAAACAGTGTGGGCATCTTCCAATTCCATGTACTTGATCCAGTAATGACTTTGATTATTTTCCTCTTTTATATGATTGTATATTTGTGTTATGAGCAATAATTAAATTAATGAGCCATAAAGTATATATATACCACTTCTGCATAGCATCAGAGTTCATCCATCATACACGTGAGCTTTGGTTTACCGGGGAAGGAGCTTAACAACTCTACCATGCGTTCATTCATGAGAGTCAATGACGCTCCTTAGTTTAGACCTTGATAAATTGTAACAAAACATAACCTTTGTTCTCTGATGGGAAACATCATAAGATTAATCTTGAGACTATTGTCACTAATTTGCAAGAAATATTGTAATTGGCAGAACCACAGTATCTACTTCTGCACAATTTTTGGTGCAGAGAGTCATGTCAACAACATCAAGTTAACTGATAAGTTATTACTGCTTAGAGCAGCTTCTTGTTTTTCTTCTTCTTTTTTTTTTTTCTTTGCTAGCTAGGCTATAAGATTAGGGTTCAAATATTAGGGGTGTGCATTATGACCTAAGAATATCCTCGAGAAGAAATTTAAAAAAAAAAAAAACACAGACAAATCTCCCCATCTTGAAACAACACAAATAAAAATAAAAAAGCAAATAAAAGATTTTTCACACAAATTGGATTCTGCAGCACTTTGGAAAACTAACCGTAAAGTGCTAATCATAAGACTGAAAAAAATGAAATTAAAACAAAGACTAAAGTCAAGGAGGCTTATTGCACAAATTAATATCACCGTTCATCAAAACCTCTTTATTTGAACATGAGTCTTATTTTAAAACTAAACATCTTCATTGAGAGAAAAGCCAGAGTCTCATAGTTTCACCTGACCCGCTACTAAAACAAAACCTTAATAAGACTACTGATGCCTCACCCATGGAGACCTATTTAATCCTTATTCAGCGAAAACATCGACGCAATGCCCACGTACCTGAGTATCATTTGAGCCATTCTCATCCCACACAAAATTACACAGGTATGTAGGTATAGGAGGAATGTTGACCTCTTGAACTCCCTCCAGCATCTGAACAACTAGTCCCATTGCTGGCCTACTGCTTTCAAGTTCTTGAATGCACCAACAAGCAACTCTACATGCTCTTTCGAGCTCTTCGCTGTTTGCTTCACCCTTCAACTTGTTGTCTAACAAGCATGCGACCTCGCCTTCGTGGATTTTCGCTGCGGCCCAAGTAGGAAAATACACATACGTTCCGTCTTCCGACCTCTCCGTGTTTCTCCTGCCAGAAATTACCTCGAAAAGCATCATCCCGAAGCTATAAACGTCGGCCTTGTGCGTGATAGCTAGCCCCGATATCCACTCCGGCGCGAGATATCCTATTGTCCCCCTCATAGTTGTCAGGACCCGGCTTCCGTCTCTCGTGAAGAGCTTCGCCATGCCGAAATCTGCGATTCTTGGAGATAAATGCTCATCCAAGAGTATGTTTTCCGGTTTAATATCACAGTGTATGATGAAGTCCTTGCATTTCTCATGGAGATAAGCTAAGCCTCTCGCAATTCCAATTGCTATTCGGTATCGCTGGTTCCAATCTAAGAAGGTATTGGAATTAGTTTTTGAAAATAAGTGAGAGTCTAAAGAGCCGTTCGTCATGAACTCGTAGACGAGCAATCTTCTAGCTCCTTCCGCACAAAAGCCGAGGAGGCGAACTATGTTAATATGCTGAATCATACCGACCGTGATCACCTCTGCTCTGAATTGCTTCTCTCCCTGCCTGAGTCCTTGGAGTTTCTTCACGGCCACAAGCGTTGAATCACGCAACGTCCCCATGAAAACACTTCCGAAGCTCCCTTGGCCCAGCTTCCTTGAGAAATTCTTGGTAGCACTCGTCAGATTAGAGTAGGAGAACACTCGAAAACTCTTCGAATAAATTGGGTCTGTAGTGCGTGATCTTTTCTTGCATCTCCAAGTAACGATCAAACCGACAGCCAAGACAGTCGCAGTCCCTAATACTACACCTACGCTCAGTCCTATAAGCGACCGCTCTGGATGCTTATTTCTTCTCCGAGAATCTATTTCTGTTCGTATGCTAATTGGCGAGCCATCGGAGCAATGATCGCATAGGGCCGAATCGATCAAATCTCCGTGCCATAACTTGCAGCCAAAACTAAAAGAGTAAGCGGTGCAAGAACAATTACTTGTGCAGGCAGACTCACATTCTTCATGATCACTGGCAGGGAAACTTTGAGGATTGTCAGGTAAGTTCTCAAAAATATAACCCCTATAGCTCGAGCTCTCATTCTTGCAACTCAGAGGGGTGACTCTGCGACATCCATTGATGCAATCTCCTCCTTCACAAGATTGTGGGTCAGTCGGTAAAAATCCCTCTGGGCATATGCATTGCATGCTTGTTGCATTACAGATACCAAAAGGCCCACAGTAGAAACGGACAACGCAAGAAGAAAAGGGATAATACTGAAGAAAGCACCCCACAGAGGGATTCTCCGAACATGTATGCCTGTAAATCCACTTACCATCCAAAACAATAATAGTATAGCCATCTCTGCCATGAAAAGTGAAAGTGCCTCTTTGGCTATCTTGATGAATATCTATCACGGTAGGAACAACTAAATGCTGGACAGAGTGATCATACTCACCTGATCCGTTCGTTTGTAACACGAACTGGGGACTTCCAACTGTCTCTACATCGAGTGAAGAGTAGTAGGAGGGATCAACATAAAATGAAGTTAAGAAGATGTGATTCCCGGTGGACCGGTCGAACCCAAGTGGTGCTCCTGGGAGCCACGTATCGGATGGGTGATCAAAGCTCTGCCACAACACATTTGAAGAGTTCAGTCCATCTCGCAGAACCAGGTTTCCGCTGTCTAGCAGAACTGCAACTGTCGAATTACTCGCCGCCGGTGATGTCACGTTGGTCGACCAAATTAAACTGCCATCTTTGGAGAGGAGGATTAAATTACCGTCATCGGAGATACTTAGCTGCAAATCGTCGGTGGTGACCACGGTGCTATCTATATATACAGACCAAACTGGGACCTCGAGATTATATTTCATGCACCAAATGGCGGGGCGAGCATAGTAGAAATCATCTGGCGTGGGCAAAATCAGCTCGAAATCTCCGTTTTCGGAGACGATGGGCTGGTTACTGGTGAGAGGATTGCCGGCGGTGATGGTGTGACGTGCCGCGACGGCATGGAGGTTGCAACAGCAGAAAACAAATATGGGAGCGAGGAGAAACAGCAGCTTTGGCTCTTCGGAGTTCATCGGAGGTCTCTTCAAGAGAATCTGGGGATTATTTGCAGAACAAAACTCTGCATGCAGCAACCTCAAACAAAGATGATAAAAACGATCCAAGTTTTCGAAACGCGCCTTCTCTTGTTTGGTTCAGGTGCGAAATTTGTGGAGCACACTAAAGTTGAATCCTATTGGTCAGCTTCCTCCAAGCCAAAGTGGTAGACTCTCTTGACCGACTCTTTACTTTTCTACAGTCAAATTAAGTGCCCATATTTCTAGCACGAGGACTCTAAATTTTTTTTTTTAAAAAAAAAATGCTATTTACACACACAAAAAAATAGATAAAAATTTACTGTTCATAATGCAAGGGTTTAGACAACCATTTTAAAATTTTTAATATTTATAAAGTAAAAAAATGATAAAATTAGTGTAAAAAAAATTGACCCTTTAATGGTATGAATGAATGAGTTCTTCTCAAATATTTGCTCCTCTTAATTTTAGCAAACCAAAAACTTATAATTTTGTTGGAATAGTCTCCTGATGTGAAATCGTCAAATTTATTGTTCATCATTTATAATATTGAAATTTTAAAGTGGTCTTGCATTAGAGACTTGCTCTATAGAATTTTTGATCGAAAATGAGTACCAAACAGTGATGTCTACTACCTATTGGAAATAATCTTTCAATGAGTAATAAGAGATAATGGAACCCTCGGAATTAATCATGTCCACGCAGTTTCTTGGTAATCCACTTTTCGAATAACGGTGCGTGGCACGCTACATATATCGTGTCTAATTCAGTACTCATTCCCGATTTATTAATTTTTTTTGAAAAAAAAAATAAATATGAAAATAAAAAAATATGTATTTAGTTCGTCCAATTACGATAGTGCGCCTCCAATAGTCCAATCGCGCCGCGATGGACAATCCGACGGTCGCGGCGCAAGATCACGCAGCTGCTAATTTTGGATAGATATATTACGTGGTGGACACCTCATCTTTGTGTGGATTGGGGGGAAAAAAACACAAAGACACATAATGCGCTTCCGGATAACCGGGGCCGCCGAAATCTCGATGGAGCGACACGTGGCACGATCTCCGCCGACAGTAGCCGTGGTTAGGGGGAGTCAGCAACAAAAAAAAAAAAAAAAAAAGAAAAAAAAAGAAAAGAAAAAGAGCGTCGGGAGTGTGCGGTGGTCCCCACCAATAATTTTCGTGCGCCGACCACCGTCTCCACCATCCTCCCCGTTTCCCTCTCATGTATATCATCAGTATATATCTCCATTATTATTATACTACTATATGCGGACGCAATTATATCTCTGCCCCCATCATAAGCGGAGTAACCCGAAACCCTAACCCTAACCCTAGAAGAGGAGATAGATAGATGGCGGAGAGAGGGGGAATGGGGACCGGAGGGGAGGAGGAGAGGGGGGTGGAGGAGGGAATGGCGGTGGTGGACTTCGACATGCTCTGCGCCACGGTGGCGCTACAGGCGCAGGGCTTCTCGGCGGAGCGGAGGGCGAAGGGTAACGCGGCGGAGGAGGAGGAGGAAGAGGATGGGGGAGACTACGGCGGCGTGCAGCGGATGTGGGAAGGGGACGTCCTCGATTGCTTCGAGGATCGCCGGATCGCGATCGAGGCCGCGTGGTACGAGCTCCATCTCTCTCTCTCTCTGAATCACGGTGTTTAGATCTACAGTTTTGTTTCTTGTGTACTCAGATTTCGATCAAACATTGTAATGATTTGGATTTTGAGATGAATTTGGCGTTTCAATAGCAAAATTGTAAGATTTTTTATGAGAATATAAGATTACCCTTTGGATCAAAGTGGCTTGATTGGGTGCTTAATCGGTCTATAATTTTTGCAGTTGCCCATGTTATAGATTTGGGAAGAACATGCGAAGAGCCAACCTGGGATCTTGTTTTCTCCAGGTGAGCTCAAAGATGTGATCTTATTGCTCTGTGTAATTTTTCCCATTCTTGCAAATTAGCGAGGCAAGAGACTATGTAGGTCATGTGTACTAGTATCATCCACTTTTGTGGCATTACTTTTAGGTTCAATTATGGATTAGCATCTAGAATGGTAAAGGTGGTACTTTTGTACTCATGCATCCTGAACATCTTTGAAATGACCAGCATGCCATCCAGAATGAGAAAAAGAGAATGATCTTCTTCAGTTTCTCCTCTGCATTTCTTTTCTCTTTGAAATTCTTATGAACTTTTAGGTTGTTACTGCATTTGGAAAAGGAAAGAGCATCAAAATTAAATTTAGGTTAAATTACAAAAGCAAGTCCTGCACCCTCCCCCAATCTTATGTTTACCCTACATTTTAGTTGCTGCAAATTAAAACTTGCATTTAACTATCATCTTATCTTAGTCCAGAATTTGTGGATGATTGCTCATTTCAAACAGAATGCCTAGCAAAAATGAGTTTACAGCTATTATTTATCGCTATTCATACAAATGCATATTTGATCAAATGATTACCTCTTTAGTACCTTAAGCTATATTAGCCGGTTTGTTTGAGTTCTAACATGAAACCATTTCTTTCCTTTTCGCAGGGAACTGTATATTTTATGATTAGAGCACTTACTCTATTCAGCCTAATTGCTTTCGGTATCACGAAGTGGCATGTATTTGTATATACAGGAGTTGGTTCGGCCTTCTTAATCGGAGTTTATTTGGGTTATTTTCGAACTAGGATAAGGAGGCAGTTCAATATCAGGGTAAGAATCGGTTTCCCGTATTATCATCTTTTTTACAGCTGATTCATTTTTTTTAATTCTTCAATAAGAACTTACTATAACTTAATGTTTAGTTTGTGTTTTTGGAGTCGGTTATCTTTTCCAAGTTATACTGTGTTTTTCCCTCGAAAATCAGGGATAATGCAGATTAACCGCTGGGCTTCAATGCTGTTTTGAGATTGTAAAACATAGTAATGGTTGTTATTGGACTGTTGAAAATTTTAGTTGTTGTGGGGCATTTGTGCTTATAGTTCAATTACCAATTGGTTGTTTCCAGGGTAGTGACAGTTCTGTAGATGACTGTGTTAACCATCTCATCTGCCCCTGCTGCACCTTATGTCAGGTAATTACCAAGTAACCAAATTCTCAAGGCTTTGATTAAACTTGTGTACTGTTAAATTCGTAAATATGAATTAAACTGAGAGTTAGATTCAACTAAGCAGGAGTCGAGAACGTTGGAGATGAACAATGTCCAGTGTGGCGTATGGCACGGGAGGGGCGACACCATATGCTTAGGAAGCGGAATTGGTGGCGAGGGAATCAAACCATCGCTTCTTCCAATTCGATCCCCGGAGTTGTGTAGCATGGAGAGAGCATCAAATACAAACGAGCATTCGTGGAACTCCGACACTAACCAATCAAACCCGCTGGTGGCGACAACTCAATCTGTAGAAGATCTATGAGGGTCGGCAATCTGCTGTAGGAAGATTCTAACACGTTATGGTCAGATAGTGGGGGAACAAATTTGCCCCTGCCCCCCATGTTGTAAGTCGTAACCTTACATTTATAGCTGTAGGCGTATGCCATGGTTAACTCTGATTTAGATCTCTATATGTACAAAGTTTTACAGCATAAGATCATATCTACTATGTATTAGTGGTTACGGTGATATTGTATATTCAATTGAATTGATGGATATGCTAACCACTCCGGCGAATCTTTTTTCAATGTTTTCTTTTATTAACGTTACTCATTTGTAGCTGATGATTTAACTGCTTTCATTTGTGAATGTTGCTTTTCTGAACAACTGTTGAATAAATTAACTTTGTCGTGAGATCAGTTTAAATTTATGTCAGGCTGAAAACGTCCGTGCTGAAATATATCATTCCAAAGCAAAGCGAACCGTGACCAGATTGTTCGAAATTCCGCATATAACTAACTTGCAAAATTTGGGGCCCTCAAAATCACGGAAGGGTCCCATTCACGTGCAGATTTATGTTCATCCATAGTATCTAATCTCGTGATTTCTTCTTACTTACTACGTGCATGGTTAAATCAGGGCAGTGCAGAATGCATAAACAGAATTCTGAGACCGCTCCAGACCAGTAGGCTCCAGACTCGGTCCAGGCTCCTTTACGTATCTTTAATTGGGTGACAGAGCCGATCCAAATTTTTTTAATTGTACCAATCCTGCAAATTAGGCCGAGTATGTCTTGCACAGTATACCAACTGTCCCTAAAGCGAATGACAAAGAGCTTGATGGTTGGTATATGAATTTTTGAATTCGAAATATAATTGCTTTAAAATTTTTAATTTAGTTTATTTCTCTCAAAGAAAAAAAAAAAATGCAGCGGTAGTATATTACAAATTCTCGCTCAAAAAAGAAGTCCTGCACTGTATCCCACAAGGTAATAAAAATGTTGATACGTAAGGCCCAGGTGGTCGAGTGGTGCGGCCCATTGTGCTAACTACACAAGCTCCCCTCTGCATTAGCACTACATTTGGCAGAATTGTAACGCAATACGGGCCCACCGCAAGGTGAGCGGGCTCTAAGAATTTCAAACTCGTGTTAAAGCAAAAACACCGATTTAGAGCTTCTACACTATCGCTCATTTAGTATTGTTAGCATGATTGTGATGAGCTCTCCGAGCGAGAAGAGAAAGGAAGATGATATATGTACCCGTACTTATACATGTAGTCTTATAATTCTTTTGTTCGAAGATTCACAAAAAATTAACTTTTATAGAAAAAAATAGATAAAATAAGTTAAACGTGAGAACTCTTGAGGCGTACGCTTAGACTCGCTCGGAAAGGAATATGCTTTACGGAGAAGTTATAGGTGTCACTTTCTCATTGGCCGACCACATTTTGCCCAATGCATGAGGCGACGAAGCTTCCGACACTTTCTTTGATAGACATATCATTTGATATCTAGGTCCTATATAAGGAAGATCACAACGTGATCCTGCTTGCATACTTATTTATTTATGCATATATATAAATATATATATGTCAAGGGACCCATTCAAACTTGGACCACATTAACAAACAACTGTAACGCTCTATAACAAAAAACGCTACATGCTCAGACACTCGCAGCAAAAAGCCTGAGACCTCTCTCCCCCTGTATGTATACTCGAGAGTATCCGGATATATACCAAGGATATTAGGATAACGGGGATTAAGTGCCCATTAGATTCTCCTTAATTAATTACCTAATTATCACCAAAGTCCCCATGCTAATTACGGAACACGTACACTAAATACGTACTCATTAATTAATTAATATCCATCATTTCCCTATCCCTCAACACTTATAGTAATTAGTGTAATTAGATGGCACGAGATTAAGCTTTAAGAGATTTTGGTCGGAGAAAACGAGATACTACAAACAGTTTTCGGAATTTAAAAATTCGAACGCGAAAGATCAAACAAGAGCGAGAAAAAGGATTTGAAAGTGTGACGAAATTCTTGTGTTTAGAAGGAGAGCTTAAGAGAAAGGTCGAGAACGCCGGGAGAAGCGGACGCAGAGGAAGAGGAAGAGGATGCATTACCCACCGTCCGATCCGCGAGCTCCGAATCTCCGCGTCTCACGGGGAAGAAGTCGAACTCCTTTATCGCCTCCCTCTCCGTCGCCGGCTTTCTCTTCCTCTCGTGGGATCCGGCGCCGTATCCTTCCTGCATTGGAATCAGTTTTGGTTACGATCGAGATGAAGAAGAGGTCGCATCACGTACGTACATGTATGTGCGGTTGGATTGGGAAGGGAGGGGTGTACGGCGCACCTGATCAACGGCCACGGCGGCGGCGAGGTCCATCTCGAGGTAATCGACGCCGTTGATTCCGCTGAGCGTCGGATTCTCGCCGAATAGGCGCTTCTTCTAGCGGGGATCGATCGACCGGCGCATGCCACAACAGATCCGATCAGAGAGAGAGATCGAGACGAAACCCTAGACGATGGAAGCTAGCGTCGAGAAGAGGAAGCGGTACGTACCGTAGCGCAGAACTCGCACTGATCGGAGAAGCACTGCATCGTCGTCGCGATCTTTTGGTTTGAAGGGGGCTCTGGGAGGTGGAATAGGGGGTCGGGGGCGGCGATCCTCCACCGATCGGCCGGGTAGTGATCGTGGAGCAGGGACTGGGCGGAGGGGGCCAATCCGAGGCCGAGATTCGCCGAGAGGCTGCTGCGATGGAGGTAGCACAGCGCGGTGGGTGGCGGAGGAGGAGCGTGCGGCGAGGAGCCGGGGAAGGGGACGGGGAGGTGGAGGAGGGGGGTGGGGTGGATCTCGCGGGGCGACGAGGGGTCGGACTCGGTCGTCGTCTTCCACCGCTCCTGGAGGCGGAGGCGCTCGAGCTGGGCGACCCCGAGGCCGCGCTGCGGCGGCCGCTTCGGGGCGGAGGGCTTCGGAGCCCTGCGCGGCTTCTGCTTCGTCGCCGGCGCCGTAGACGGCGCCTTCGTCTCCGGCGGCGGGGTGGCGTCGGCGTCCCCTGCGGAGGCGGAGGAGGACCAGAGCAGGAACGCGGTCGCCATTGTCGTCTCTATGTGTGTGTGTGTGTGAGAGAGAGAGAAGGGAGTGGGGAATGATTTATAGTGAGGGAGAGGGAGAGAGAGAGAGAGAGTTAAAATATATATAACCGCGTTGGAGTCTTGGAGATGAGCGGGGAGAGGAGAGAGCGTAGTGTAGTAGCACAGTAGCAGAAGAGGAGAAATTATCTCTTGGACCATATGCACCGACTAAAACTAAATGGACTGTAGCGATCGATGATTGTTACGTAATGGACTGTAGATGATGAACGGTGTAGCAGTGTAACTATGCACCGAGATCAGGGTAAAATATTCTTATGAGAGGAGGGGGGAGGGTAGTGTGGTCCCCGCCACTACACCTGACACGTGTCACGGAGGCAGCTCGTACGGACTGTCCCGTGGCGGGCGTGGTCGGAGCTCTTCTGCCGCATACACCCCCTGCTTTTCGTGTGTACGTCTCTCTTTTCTCTCTCTCTCTCTCCCTATTCCCCTTTGTCCCTTTGCATGATGAGATCTCTACCCCATAATTCTTTAATCTCGGCCGTCGATTTCATGATCTTTATTAGAGCAACAATGCCTCAGCTGGGCTTATCATCATCCTTCATTACTATTTGATAGTGACTATGTCCTCTAGTTGAAATTAATCTAACTAATTAATCAATAATAAATATCTACGTAAAATGATTCGATAGCAGTATATCGATATAGACAGGCACAGCTAATTATTTTGGCCCAACATTTTTTTTGATCTGTAGTAAATTAGCTAGCTTTTTGAATTTGGTTGATATTTAGAATACTGCGTATGAAATGTGCTTTATTATAAACCGAGTGCAGGGAAGTATTTTCCGGGATCTTTGACCATCTCCCAAAGATAAGAGTAGAGAGAGAGGTAGCGTTATTGTAGCCGTAGGATGAAGAATGAGGGGTAGGAGATGCGTAGGGTTACATAGGGTCATGGAATGAACGAGAGGTGGGGCTATAGATTGAGACTTAGATATGATGGGAGTTTCTATAAACGGCAAGATCGGGCTACTCCCACTGAGATTTGGTTACCAATAGGTGGGCCTCTACTTAGCAATAATTAATTTAATTTTACTGCTTCTTTTATTTTAAAAAAAATGAAAATAAACGTCTATAATTTAGATTTAGTTAAATTGGTTAATTTATAGTCGTTCTAAGTAGTTTTAAACATTTAAGATAATTACTAAATTTTGATGCAAAATTTTATATATATATTTTTTAAAAAAATCAATTATATAAGCGCAAATTAATCTCATTTAATAGGGATAATGAATGTGTCAATTTGGTTACTTCTAATACAAAAAAAAAAAGAATTGTTTTATTTGTTTTCTTTTTAATTGTACATAAGATCGTTTTATCTATTATTCACGTAGTTTGGAAATTTATTTTGTTCAATGAATGGGTAAATAAAATACTAAATAGGCCTTTCTCAATATAAGATCTTCTTGTCTTAGACCACCTTAACATATAAGATCGGATTACTAATCTACCAAGTAGTTTTGTAAATTTACCTCTTCCACAAATTTTCCTTGAGGGAGAAAATTGTGGGACCCAATTATGTGGATGGCCAATAGGGGAAGGACACGTACGACGGTGGGAGAACCGAATCCGGAGAACGATTTGGGTGTGGGGACGGAGTAGAGGGAGGAGGAGAGGGGTGGTCCCCATACGTGGTGGTGACGTGGACGGGGAGGGAAGGACCACCAATGAGAGGACGCCGCGTACGACGAGAGCTCAAGAGCGAGGCTGCAGGAGGGGGCGATGATTTCGGGTACGGATAGTGGCGGCCGACGACGGCGACGGCTAGGATCCGCCTACATGCCCCTCCCCGATCCATGCGAACACCCATTAAAATAAAGGACATTGCTACGCGGACCCAAAATTATCCCCAAGAGATTCCCCCAAATGTTCAAATATTTTTGCTCATTAGGGACTTTTACTCGAACTAATGTTCACGGAGTATTAAACGAAAAGAAAAAGGAGAAAGATTTGGCCCATTGGGTAGTATGAAATTTGCTTACTTGTTAAATTGTGCTAGCATTTTATTGCATTTTTTTAAAAAAAAATTATTATATGAATTGAATTTGTTTTCCCACATTAGGGCCAGGCATAGAGGATACACTAGGGCTGGGTGGAAGGATCTCCACCCTGCAGGGAATGATTGGGTACTACTACTACTACTTGTTGTTGCTGTTGTTGTTTTTTAGCCTTAGAGAGAGAAAAAGAGAGAGATGAAGAGAGAGAGAGAGAGAGCAGCAGCAGAGAGAGGGAACTGAGACATTCACAGACTCTTTCTTTCTTTCTTTCTCTCTTTACTGCTGCAGCCTTTTGAGTTTTGTGCCAACTGTCGTCCTTGTTTATTATTTACTGCCCAAAAAGAGAAACAAAAAGGAAAAATGAGTAAGAAGAAAATTACTAGTCCTTTGTGCCTTCTTATGATGGATAGGAGATTAGTGACAAATAAGTGGAATCAAAGGAAGAAGAAGTGCTAATAAGAGATCATGTAAGTTGCAGAAACTAATCAGCCTGCTGATTATGTGGAAGATTAGGGACTGAATTGAAGTTTCCTAAAACTTTAATTAGGGTCAAGTAACTGCTTCAAATGGACAGTGGCATCTTTGTAAATAGTGTTTTTTAGGGAGAGAGAGAGAGCGAGGGAATAGTAAAAAAGAACAAAAAAAAACCTTGTGTTGTCTATAGTGAGAAGCAAGAGAGAAGCCTTTTGTTTGCTTCCAGGCATTCCCGGTACACTGTGCTTCCCATTTTATGAAAATTATATTAAGCTAGAGAGAGAGAGAGAGAGAGAGAGAGAGGGTGGGTGGGGACCAATTCCAAAGAGAGAGACAGAATGTTAAAAAAAAAAAAAAAACATGAATAGGAGGGGAAGAAAAAGAAAGAAACAAAAAGGAGCAGTTAATTACCAAAAAAAGAGGATTATGCTGAAAATGGGGACTACTATGGCAGGCTTTATTGAGGGCCCCATATTTGGTATTGAAGTGTAACGTACGGAGAGAGACCACCCTACCCCAAAGATTGGTTGTATCTCAACTGAGATACGATAATCTTATATATAATAATACATAATAATAAATCATGCTGTAAATGAATGTGTGGAGTAACATCTTGGCAGTGATCTTTTATATCTCAGGAAAACGAAGTGTTAATAGGGTTAAATAAAGGTAAGAACAAATTAATCTATTTATATAATACTGTTACTACTAGCTGCTAGGAGGACAGAAGCTCCTGCTGCAGCATTTCCCGTAGAGATGGTGCCTCTGCCTGCTGCTGCGGCGAGGAAAAGCTCCAAATCCAATTCTAGACTCTTTACAGCTACAACAATTACTGTAATAATCTCATATAGTAATTACTCCAACAACCGAACTTCAAGCAAACAACACAACAGTCCCAACACAGAAAAATTGAAAAACTAGGTTTTGTGCTCAAGATTCAATACCGTTGAGCCGTTCCTCCCTCATGTTAAGTTACAACATTTTTCTCAATTAGAAGTTCATATGAAGTTGGACCTCAATTAATTGATCTGAAATATATACAGATATGCTTACTCAGATAGGAGCAACAGAAAAAGAAATGCTTGTGGTAGGGTAAATGAAGAAAATTTAGCAGATCACACTAAGTCATTGTTTGGTTGTTTCGCAAATGCAACAGCTCGTGGTAAGGTAAATGAAGCACACAGCATCCATTTTCCAGGAGCGACAAGCCGAACTCTATGCAGTTCAACATCCTTCAGTATATCGCACAATGCCATGTTTATACGCTGCAGTATTTTGGAAACAAGAAATCAATAAAAAAAGGGATCGTTGTGAGAAGTGAATGAAAGAGTTTTGAGTGGAAGAAAGAGAACAGAGGCAAACCTCACAAAAGTCGTATTCAGGATTCTGGGCCTTGGAGAAGCCATAGACGTGAATCTTGGGCAGAGTGCAGTTATCATCCCTCATTCTATTCCTGGAGATACCTCTGAACACATCTACATAGAAAAATTTCATTACATGCAACTTAGAACGTCCCCTAGAATGTTACAGAGCAAGTCATTTTGTAGAACCCAGATGGCAACTATGTAGATGCATTGCTGAAAATCAGGTACCCATTATATCATGTGAAAGTTGTATAGCTCACAACAGAACAATCTTATGAAGACCAAAAGGAAAGAAAAAAGAAGTTTGAGCATTTAAGGGCAACCTTGAGAAAGAAAAACGAACTACCTAGAAGCTCCGAATAATGAAATCAATTATAATTCACAAAGGGGAGCTTTCAATCGCATGATGTTATAACTTCCACATTAACAACAAACCTAGAAATTCTGCAGCAGCATTTGGCAAATTCATGACCACTTGTGTGACAGCATAAGGTCGTTGGCTGGCAAATATAGCACCAATGAACCTTCTGCCATCCATGTTAAAAACCTGGTCCATAGGGAATAAATAGTATTAGTTTATTTAACCATGTTTTGATTACTGTTATTTAGGAAAACAATAAATTAACCTCAGATTTCATATTTGCTTTATCTTTAAAGCACTGAAAGGAGAAACGGAAAAACGCAAATGGAATTTGCAACAAAATAGCTTAGGAATGTCAAAGAAAGAAGAAAAGACAAAAAGTTCTTCAATGGTACATGAAGATGTTTATAAGATTCATAAAAAGCTGTTACTGAACGAGTGAAACAAATATTAATCTTTTTTATTGGAACAGAATATATTGGATAAGGCCATATAGGAAACTTTTTTATCATCACATAGTTATTAAAAAAAAATGAGAAGAGAATCTGAAATTAATTGTTAGGAACCATCATACCTCAATTTTCCTCTCAAGCTTGTTAAGAACAATGTTTCTCTCCAAATATTCCACAGCATTTGGATTCAGGTCATTTGCATATACATGCTTGACTTTTCTGGCAGCAGAAATAGCAATCGGACCAACACCAGAGAAAACATCACCTGTACAAAATATCAGATGATCAGGTTCAAACATGTTCAATCATTTTGTCCCATACATGAGAAAGCCCAATAGTATCTGCAATACAATGAAGGCTATTGCTCAACTGATTTGTTTTCTCAAGCAGGTTAATGCATATGACAAAAGAGTCAGGGGGTATGCCTATCTCAGTGAACACGAATAAGATAGGTAGTTCAAGAAGTAAGCATCTACTAGTTTTAATAAAGCACAATTACTACAGAAAATGGACTACCTTATCTCAGAATAGTAATCTAAGCAGCCTACAATTTAAGCAACAAATATCTCAGGGACTTAAAAAGACGAGTATAAACTTACAAACAACATCGGAACTCGTGAAGTTGTTAACAAGCCTATGCCTTTCAGTTGCCAACCTAGAATTCCAATATCTGCATGGAATCAAGATTCAATATAGAATAGCCAGTCAAAATCTAGTCCAAATTAAAGAGCGAAGAGTCAGGATTCCAAACAAACGAATGAAGTGCCAGGTAAAAGAGCAACTGAAAATTGGCTTAAAGCAGAAGAGCAACTATAAAAAACCATATGGAATAACACTGGCAAGATCAACCGTCAAATACGATGTGTTGTCTCAAAAAATAAAAACTAATAAATCCAAACCACGTTGCATGAAAGCACTGAAATGTCAAATAAACTGCCAATGGCTCCGCATAACAAAATGGTTCAGACTATGTAGAATGCATTGTCTACTATTGTCTAAAATGCTGAGAAAAGATAACCTACACTGTCGCAAGATCAACTTGAAAACGAATTCCATTCTCAATGACTGTAGTAACAAGAGAATGGTTACCAGCCAGTACTTCAAGCTGCATTGTTCTGTAATCATTTTGAATAGCATCAATCTTGTTAACAACTGTTTGTATCTTTGGCTTGTTTTTATCCAACACCACCTGAATGGTACACAAAATAATACTAGTATAAGGATATATGTAATTGAGAAGAAGAAAAAGAAAGCACAAGGAGTAAAAACTTCGATGCAATTATGTCGCACCTGAGCAATAAGCTTCTTGTAAGGCAAATGCTCATCTCTCAGGTTCAAGTGTACAATGTGTCCAACTGTTTCAAAACCTGTTGGAACAATCATCCCTTCAGGAAGCAAAGCCTCCAAGAGCTACAAGAAAGAACTCAAGTGTCAGAAACAGTATTAAGAGACCTATATTAAAACAGAAAAGTTCATGGAAACCATACGACGAGGTGAAATCCCAGATGTCGTATAAATAACGCAAATGTAAGCAAAGCCTGACGATACCTCACTCATCTGCCAGTAGTCGTAAAATAAGGTCAGCCGGCATCTTACAAGCTCATACACTGAAGGCCTGATTTGCTCACTATCACCGCATAAAACAGCCTGGAGGGGGTTAAAAGAAAGGGAAAAAAGAAACAATCACCTTCACAATGTATGTTGTATTGAATCATCAAAATTAAGTGAAACAATAAGGCAGAAGTTAAATGTGACGCCGAACGGAAAAAGAGGGATTGTTCTGTTACGGCAACAATTTGTCAGTTTCAAGCAAAAATAGTGTTTTTGGTCAATGAAATGTTTACCCTGATGTTTCTGTCATAGGTTAGGTAGATCTAAACTACATACAAAGATGAAGTTGTAAGGTTTATCTACATGCTTCAATAGATTTTTACAGCCCCCAGTTTCTAACGAATTTCAACATAGAGCATTTCCAAAGAAAAACACATGGACATTTCATCCTACTTGATTAAGCTCAAACGAAAAAAGCTAACTCACAGAGCAACAAAGAAGCCACCTTGACGGCCTCCGGAAGCTCTTCCGCCGCTTTGTTCGCATACCGCTCGTCCAGCAGCAGTAACCTGGTTGGCCCTCTCCATCTCCTTCCTCCGAACTCATCTCCCAACAAACCCCTCATATCCTCCTCCTCCTCGTCTCCGTCGTCGTCGCCATTGCTAACAACCTCGATCGCAGAGAACTCGTTCTTTCCAGCTCTCTCTTTAAGCCCTTCTCTGCTCTCCTCCTTCTTCCTCCCCTTCTCCTTCCTCTTCTTCGGGCGCGAGATCTTCGCGAGGTTCCGGAACTTCAGGTACCCTCGGCAATTGAACTCCTTAGCGAGCTTCTCCCTATACAGCGCCGGGCTCAGCGCCAACGGCTCCTCCTCCTCCTCCCCGCCGCCGCCGCCGATGTGGGATGTGTTCTGCGCCCGCCGAGCCAGGGAGTCGAGCCGCGCCCCGCCGTCCCCCTCGGCGGGGCCCCTCAGCATCCTCCTGAGCTCGGGCTCGACGTCGTCGCCGGCGACCCGGGCGACGTTGCGGACGCGGGGCCAGTTGAGGAGGTGGCCGCGGAGGCGGGCCTCGAGGGCGGAGCACTCGGCGGCGGGGACGCGAAGCGCGGCGACGTCGAAGGAGCGGATGAAGCTCGACCTGTCGATGGCGGCGCCGCCCTCGTCGGCGGGCGGCGGCGGCGGCGGCGGCCTACGACCGTGGCGGAGCGAGGGGCCGTAGTGGAAGGACGCAGCGGGATCTGCCGCTAGGGTTACGGTAAGGTTGGAGGAGAGGGCGTAGAAGAGGTAGGGTTTCGTGGGGAGGAGGCGACGAGGGGAGGGGATAGGTGGGAAGGAGAAGGGGAAGTGGTGGCGGGTTCGGAGCGCGAAAGCCGAAGACATTGGATTGGGACGATCGAGTGGAGTGAACACAATGTGCGTTCGATGCCATTGCTAGTTAAGAGGAGTAATATGATTGAGAAAAAGTCGGCAACGGTATTCCAGGTCTTATGAAGTCGGCGCCGACTTTCGATCAACGCAATTCCAATCCTGTGGTGCTCTCAGGCTAAAACCCCTCCTCTCTCCCAGAACATCCCACACAATTATTCCTACACTTTTTATCTCCAATTTATTTAAAGAAGAAGTAACTCATCTCCACCAAATTGCAGAGGAGGAAGATGAAGAAGAAGCAGCAGCTCCATCCCCACTCCCAATTCCTTTATAGACATTTTATAGATTCTAACTGAGAAAACAGTTTAATAATCAACCATACCCAGGAACGGGTGAGCATTGGTCGGTTCAAATCTATTTAACTCGTTATTAAAAGTCCTAAGAACCAGTTAAGCAAATAAATAAATGTTTGATCAATACAAATTTTTGAACATTTTTATCACCTAAATAATGCGTGTATATAATGTGAAAAAAAAATTGTAAATTTTGCAGGGAGATCCTTCCTATCTTATTCTAGAAAGTGATGGAACTGGAATCGACACTTCTTATTTGCGCCTACCTCGATTGTGTTGTACTGTCGAATGCAACTGAGAACAACAAATTTACATGCCCTTGCCATGGATCCCGATAGAAAATTCAACGCAAGGTCTTCGAAGGAGCTGCAGATTCTTTCTTATCAATAAAATTTCCTTTCTTGAATATATATATGTTTGTTGGCCTACCTATAATTCTTGTCCTTTTCAACTTGTATTCTTGTCATTAGCTTTCATCCTTCTAAATTGTTAGGCGGTCACTGTATTATATTATTTGTATTGAGTTGTCGAATAGTGAGGCTTTCTATAACGAATGTTTGAGTTACGTCATAGAAAAATCCTAAACTGTGCTATAAGTATAATCAAATAAGTAACCTATTTGTTTTGAGTGAACTTCTGAAACTACAATGTGGCAACAACAAATTAACAAAGATTTCATTATTAAATGTTTCCAAACGTTGAACTATATCTACATCCGTGAGATTAAAAAACATGAGTAATGATCAAATCACAGCTTTAACTTCCATGAGGTGAGTATACTGCAAAATTTGGGAGTAGACATGAATTCTAATTCTCAGTGTCTTTGTTACTTCAAAGGTCTTCTGTTCATGTCCTTCCGAATCTAGTTCAGTAATCTTTGTAGCTTTGATTTAAGTTAAAAAAAAGGTGATCTTGTGATTGTTTTTTGACAATCGTCCAAGAACATAACTGTTCCTTTTCCTTTTTCGCTCTTTTTCTTTTTCTTTTTCCTTTTCCTTTTTTGCTCTTTTCTTTTCTTTTCTTTTTCATGGTGAGATGCTTCTACCGGTCACTCTTGCAACTTACCGAGCTGTTCTTTTTTGACAGTCATTGGCTTTGGTTCATGCAGATACGGATGATGGGAGCGTTCTATTCGTACCATGGGTGGAACACAATTTTCATAGAAGTGAATTGCTCCATGGTGGGCCTAAACACTCATGAGTACTCACTCAGCCACATTATGATAGTTGCACAAAAATGTATGGCCTTCTAATGCAGCTCTTTTATATGCGCACATTGTCGATGAATTTTTTACTGTAGTAATGCATTCCCCAATTTCGGTTTTTTTCATATCATGCGGTTTCATTCTTCAGTTTTTACATATTATTATTTGATTTATTTGTCATTTAGTGGTCTCTAAGATCATGAGTATTGTTCTGCTCCGGCCTGATACCAGTCTTGATAAGTGCTTGGTCAATTTGGCTTATTCAATAAGCAACTCTACTGCAAAAGAAAAACTAAAAGAAAAGGACAGAGAGGGAGAGAAGATGTTCTACTATTGTGTTTAGGGATTGTCTCCCTATCTTCTCCAATGTTCTCTATGTACCACTGTGACTATTCTGAACCACTTAAACTATTCTAACTCAAATTAGTTTTTTTTCTACTCAAAAAAACTCGACTTCTTTTAAAATAATTTTCATTGGCCGTGCTTTTAAAACAACTCAATTAGTCCTAATAAAACATGATGGCAAATATCATCGCACGAGACATGAATTTGGAGGGCATGGTATAGAATCAACTAAATTTACTAGCTAGGTTAATTATTCCCGTGCGTCCTGTGGTTTCAGCAACAAAGAGCAAGACAATAAGTAGAAGTAAAATGTTTCTACGTGCCAACTATATTATTCCCAGTGAAAGAACATTGGTTAAACCTTAAAGACTTAAATCAATTAGAAACTTACGCACGTTATTAAATCTCAAACCATAAATTGTAAAGATGAATTGTGAGCTGCACTCAAGCATTAAGCATTTTCTTTTCTCTTTATTTTCTTTCTCTTTTCCTTTTTTGCTTTTTAAAAGAAAAAAAAATCACTCTTTATCCTTTATTTGGATATTTATAACATAGGACGGTTGCTTAGGTTGCTGAGGCACTGCAGTTCAATCCCGTGTCTAAGGAGAAGCAGCAGGTAAGAGCCTCTCAATAAACTTTTGTAATTTTTAATTCTTCCTTAAGGCATATTCTACTTTTATGTTTTATTATATTATAAGTAAATTAGTTAACTAAGAAATGAGTGAATAATAATCAAAGCGATAAAGTGATAGCCTTTTCATTTTTTTTTTTTTCAATACAATCAACAACAGACTGAAACCTTAAAATTGGGACTACTTTTCGATCCATAAGCTCATTTCAGCTGGCAAAGTCTCAAATTCTTTTGTTTGCTAATAGGGCCTTGTGCTACCTCTCAGCATCTGTTTAGTGAGCTTAGAAGTTGCTTCTACCTTTTTGAAGCAGCAAAAGCTGCAGATAATTTTGCTTCAAATGCTTGAATTACTATTTTTTCTAAGAGCATAATAATTTAACTTAAGCTTTCTATTAGAGGGTGATGATTAATTATTGCATGCTTAAATTAGGTACCCCAATTACTGATATATATGTGATAGCTAAGAGGTTCTTACTATTTCATATTACCATATCAACATGCCTTCTACATAGAAGCATCTATGAATAAGAGAAATGTTTAGTCTTCAATCCAAAAGTGGTTGCAATCTTACAATCTATCTTCCTTAGATTGATCCAACCCTTTTTGGATATATATCACTACTGTTAAAAAAAAGAAAAAAGAAAAAAGAAAAAAGAAAAAAGAAAAGTTGAACACAAGACCATTATACGGAATTAACTCGGGCTAACAAACCAAAATGGATTGTGAGCCTAGTGTTTTTTTTTTTTTTTTTTGAGAGAGAGAGAAGAGTAGCACGCTATCTGTTTCATTCATTAGATAAATAAATTCAACTATATAGAGTGAGGCAGCTAGAGCCTCACAAAGGCGACAAATTTTTTAAAAAAAAGATCTAAAAAAAGGAGCAGAAAAGAAGCGAAAACTAGCATAAGCACAAAAAGTGTAACAAATGAAACATCGTCCAGCTCTACAAAAATCGGTTCACTCCTTCGACAGTACTCTAATACGATGAGTAGTAGAGATAATATTTGTGAGCTTAGCGTTGTTCTAGGAATAAATAAAGATTATATAGAAATTTTATGTCCCGTTTTAGTTAGCCATTTGGCTAATAATTGTAAGCAATACTAGGTTTACAAACCAAAATTAGTTGTAACCCTACACCACCCTCATACAAAGACAAATTCTTTTCCATTATTTTTATCAACTCCTTTTCTCTTTACGAAAAACCAAAAAAAGGTTATTAAATCTTAGATATATATCCTCGGATGAGGGGTTATAGAATTAGAATAAAAAAGAAAATGTGTTTTCATTTTTCAAACTTTTTATCCGGTATAAAAATATATTTTTTATAGTTTAAAAAAAATAATAAATAAATAAATTTTTGTATTTTTCTGAAGAGTCAAACACGCTCATAAATAATAATATTAATTTTTCTTCTCAAAAATCAGCTGGTTGGAGGGAAAACTCAAAACTAAAAGTGATTCAACTGCAGGATATATATATTATTCAGTTGGATTAAGAAGAGCAAGCCTGCACATATATATAGTTGGAAGTATGGGGTTCCAGCCTCTGGTTCCGCAGCAAGACACCAACTGGGAAATCCGGGCGGCGGTCCTGGCCAGCCTGGTCCTCCAAGTCTTCCTCATCTTCATCGCCCCGCTCCGCCGCCGCTCTGCCTCCCGCTTCGCCCGCTTCGTCGTCTGGTCCTGCTACCTCCTCGCCGACTGGGTCGCCGACCTCTGCCTCGGCCTCCTCCTCAACACCCTCGGCAACATCGGCACCCCCGCCGCCCCCGTCTCCTCCCACGCCGCCGCCACCCCGAGCAGCAGAGGCAGCGGCAGCGGCAGCGGCAGCGGCTGTAACAACACCAGCAGCCCCGTCATCTTCGCCTTCTGGGCCCCCTTCCTCCTCCTCCACCTCGGCGGCCCCGACACCATCACCGCCTTCTCTGTTGAGGACAACGAGCTCTGGCGCCGCCACCTCATCGGCCTCCTCTTCGAGCTCTTCGCGGCCGCCGCCGTCTTCTTCTGCTCCCTCCAGGGCAACCCGTTTGTCGTCGCCTCCGTCTTCATGTTCGTCGTCGGCGTCGTCAAGTACGCCGAGCGCACCTACTGCCTCTACCGTGGGAGCGCCGACGGCCTGCGCAGCTCCATGCTCGGCGAGCCCGACCCGGGCCCCGACTATGCCGAGCTCATCCAGAAGTACGACTTCTCAAAATTCGCGCTGGAAAGCGAAGACACGGACTGGAAGCTCGACAAAGACAGCCCCGTTGAATCCACCGCATTCCGACTCTACCAAAAATTCCAGTACCTCTTCGCGGACCTCATACTCAGCTTCAAGGAGCGCAACGTGAGCAAAAAATTCTTCTCAGATCTGGATGCCGACAAGGCCTTTGAGTTGATCGAGGTGGAGCTCGGCTTCGTCTACGACATCGTCTACACCAAGGCGGCCGCCGTGCACACGCGAGCCGGGTACGCCCTCCGGCTGATCGGATCGGCGTGCATCGTAGCTGCTCTCCTCACGTTCTTTTTCGTCGACAAGCGTGGATTCACGCTCTTAGACGTCGCCATCACCTACGCACTGCTACTCGGTGCAGTCGTGCTCGACGCGGCAGCACTCATGATGCTTCTCTCCTCCGACTGGACCCGCGTCTTCTGCGCGGACAACCCGTTCTTCAATAAGTGCTGCTTATTCATCGAGAACAAGTACTCATGGTTGAGGCTGAGGAGGAGGGGGCGGCGCTGGTCGCGGAAGGTTTCGCGGCTGAGCCTCATAGGCTACTGCCTCGGTGAGCCGGGCGGGGCTGGGCCGCCGGGCGTGAGCCGACTCGTGAGTTGGCTCGCCGACAAGCTAAGGGTCAAAGAATTCTTAGATGAGACACTACTCTACGTGAGGCGCGAGAAGGTCACGGAGGAGCTGAAGGAGTTCGTGTTCAACAAGTTGAGGGAAAAGGCGTCGGAGGCAAAAGACTACGCGAAGATAAAGGAGGTGTGCGAGCAAAGAGGCGCTGGGGCGCTCAAGAAGCTGCAGAAAGAAAGCTCGGACGTGCAGAACAGAAGCTCGGACGTGCAGACCGAAAGCTCGGAGGCGCAGAACGAAATCTCGGACGTGCAGAACGAAAGCCCGGAGGTGCAGACCGAAAGCTCGGACGTGCAGAAGAAAATCTCGGAGCTCATCAGGGAGTGCGTGGAGGTAGACTTTGACCAGAGTCTCCTCCTGTGGCACATCGCCACCGAGCTCTGCTACTACCAGGACAAGACTAGTGCTCAAGTATATGCTCTGCTACACCAAGGCGGCGATGTTTGATAGGCTTTCAAAAATGATCCGGTAATAACGTTAACAAGAATATCTTTTTTTTTTATTGAGACGCAGAACGATGAGACGGAAAAGCTGAAGCGGATCAGCATGGCGGTGTCAGAGTACCTGCTGTACCTACTGGTGATGCAGCCGGCGATGCTGTCGACGGTGGCGGGCATTGGCATGCTGCGCTACCGCGACACGTGTGCGGACGCGCGCCGGTTCTTCCGCAGCAAGCGCGGGCGGCAGCTGAACGGGGACCACGCGGGCGCGCTCCTCGCCGTGAAGACCGACGTCAAGCCGGCCGTCGTGAAGGGAGACCACAGCAAGTCGGTGCTGTTCGACGCCTGCATCCTGGCGAAGCAGCTGGGGATGTTGGACGGGGAGAAGAAATGGGAGGTGGTGTCGGAGGTGTGGGCGGAGATGCTCGCCTACGCGGCGTGCCACTGCCGCGCGGCGGCGCACGCGGGGCAGCTGAGCCGCGGAGGAGAGCTCGCCACCGTCGTCTGGCTCCTCATGGCGCACGTGGGGCTGGGGCAGCTCTTCCAGATCCAGTCCCGCACCCCCTTCCTATATGCAGTATATAAATAGATCATAGATGGACATGCAGCTGAATGGATTGTACCACCTACAAATCAGTGGTTTGCAGTATCATATATATAGAGGTGTATGCATCTTGTGTCGGGTGTATGCGAGAGAGAAAAGTAAGTAGTTTTTTTTTTTTTTTTTTTGAATTAAGTACAAATCAGTGGTTTGCAGTGTCTTATGTCGGAAAAATTCTAGAATACAACGGTATATCGATGATGTAGCGTAACAAATCAATCAAAAAAATTTTTTTAAAAATATATGTCCAATTATAATTATAAAAAAATATTTTTATTGTACTTTTGTTTGAAAAGAAGAAAAGTGATTGACTTGTTATTAATGACGTGGTGCAAGTGTGATAATGTAGAATTTCTCCTTGTGTCGGGTGTATGTGAGAGAAAAAAATAAGCTTTTTTTTTTGGAATTAATATAAAATGAGAAAACGGTGAAAGAGATTTCACAAAAAGAGCACTCAATACTTAAGTTAATCAATTTTTTATCATTTTATCCCGTAGAGTACTTAATTCTTATACTTCCGCCTGATATTTGACTCTGATATTAATTATAACGATCTGACCGGCTGGCAACAATAATTCATTGGGTCCAAACCACCGGCCTAAAATGCTTAAGCCAGTTATTATTATTATTAGTATGTGGGTTTCATATATTTTAATTAGAATCAGTTTTTCATCCGATGTGGGACAATTGGGGCGTTACAGGGGGTAAAGTGAAACTCCACCAAAAGTTCAGATGGTAATAGAAATATTTAATTGTTGGAAATTTTATTTTACAAAAAAATATTTAATTATGTTAAAAGGATAATTTCAAAAAAAAATATTAAAAAAATAAAAAGGAAAAAGCAAATGAATTAGATTGCTTAGGTGTGCTGCCGATATCTGAAGGATGAGATGATATTTCGTATTACCCGAACCAAATGAAGGCTAATAAAAAATTAACTTAATATTTCTTAAACTTATAATAATATATCAAATTCGTGCTTTTTATTATCTAATGTTAAATTTATTGTCTAATGTTAAATTTATTGACAGAAAAAAGATGTATGAGCACTGAGCTTACATTTTTTTTTTTTTTTAGAAATAGATAACAAATTATCTGCTTTATTCATTAAAAAAATAAATTAAATTTATATAATGGAAGCAGCAAGGGCCTCCTAAAAGGGAGCGGTAAAGGGACAGTACAAATTAAGCTGAGTAAAACGACCAAAAACTGGAGAGAAAAAACGGAAAAGAAAAGGAAAGACCATAAAAACAAAAAACAAAAAACAAAAAACAAAACAAAAACGAAGCTAAGGAGGAAGTACTGACACTACTACAACTGCTACTACTGCATCTACGTTTTCCAATCTGCCAACAGCAATTTGATACATTCCAGAGCTCAGATGGGGCATGGTTGCTTCGCTCGGAAGAGCATATCATTTCTCTTGGTCCAAACCACCCATCAGATAGCAGAAAGAAGGGTCAATGCTTGTGATCTCAACTGTGTGTCTGTTAGGCTGACTGAGCTTACATTTTGAGAAAAAAAAAAACTTGAACCTCAAAAAGTCTCTTTTTTTTTTTTTTTTGCAGCTAAAGAATATTTGTTGTTCAAATGAGTTTTGCTCTAAATAGTTTAACTATCTACTTTCTTAAATGATAAGTTTTAATTGAGGTCTTTAGGGCATANCTGATTTTTTTTTAAAAATGAACTCAATGCCTTTTAAGTTTCCATAAATATATCAAATTGGCCAATTTTGTCAGATAATATTAATTTTATTGATTAAAGAATATTTGTTGTTCAAATGAGTTTTGCTCTAAATAGTTTAACTATCTACTTTCTTAAATGATAAGTTTTAATTGAGGTCTTTAGGGCATACATAAGTTTAAACATCATCTGCTCAAAATTCAGAATATTTTTTAATCAATAAAATTAATATTATCTGACAAAATTGGCCAATTTGATATATTTATGGAAACTTAAAAGGCATTGAGTTCATTTTTAAAAAAAAATCAGGTGCAAGTGAAACTCTGATAAAAATTTGAGGACTACTAATTAAATTAAGCACATATCCAGGCAGTTAAACCTAATAACTTTTCATATCTGCTCTATCTGCTGTGAGTTGCGTTCTTCTGCTGCGTGAGACTTAGGCAAAACTAAAATATTAATTATAGCATTATGCTGATCGTATCACATAGACTTCATTTGGAATTGCGTAAAGATTGCATTACGTGCGGTAGAAAAGTACGATAAGAAAATATATTGTCTGTTTTCGTACGTAATAATACGTTTCGTATATATATCGCGATGAGTCGGTTACAATATATTTTCTGCTATCCTATCGGAGAATACAGAAGCATATTCCTACATATTTTTATCCCAACTCTATTTTATCTAATAGTATCGGATAGACCTCAATACCAAACTAAGCCATAGTCGCTTTGAGATTTCTCAGTAGTTCAGTGTGATAGCTTAAATTATTTTTTTTTCTTTTTCTTTCTTGTGGTTGTAATTTATTTTTGGTTTAATTGTGTGATGCTCGTTTATAGTTATGTGTTAATTATGTGATACCCTTTGAAATTAAGTTTAAATTTTTAGAGTGCAATGTTTGCTTTATATTATTTAAACACGATATCAAAATAATAATTTCTGACTTTGAATTTTACTGGACTCATAGTCATGTTAACTTAACTCTTATTTATTTCAAGCTCAAGTTTTGAATCTATAAATTTTTACTCATAAATATAACATTATGAAAATTTGAAGCAGCTACTTATATGCACTTAATTTCATAGTAGGACAGAAGAGAAGATCAAACTATAACATCATCACCAGGCGCAATCCAAACATGCATCAGCATGCATTTATCTTAAACACCAAAAAAAAAAAAGGGGTACAATAAAATTGCGTTGAGCAAAGAGAAGAAATTAAAATGCACACACAATGGCATACGTACGCTATAAATCACACAATCGAACAAGCAGAAGAGAATAATATTTATAATGCACTAATCAACACACGGATTTTGCTGAGTAGCTAATCCACGTCCAGCTGCCATGAGTGCAGCAGGAAAGCCAAGGCACTTATCCACAATCTGCTTCTTCATCTCCTCCAACTTCTTCTCAAGCCCCTCCTCGACAGGTAAGTTCGAGTTCTTCTTCGCTTCATCGAATGCTCGTTTGAAGAGGCGAAAACCTTCGTCAACTTCGAGTCTTTTCGGTGTATATACTAAACCAGTATCGACCATTGTCCTCACGTCTTTTTCGTTCCTGCACGTGATGATAACCGCATTGCCGTTTCCCTTCGGCAGGCCGTAACCGAGACGGTCGTCCCACGCTTTATCCGTTGGCGGTTTGGATCCTAAGTTCCTGTACCACTCAATATCGGTACTGCACCACACATCATCAAACACTATCAGGTACTTCACATCAGATAGTTGCCAGTGAAGGATGAAGAGCAAAACACCTGAAGAAAAAAAAAGAAAAGAAAATATGTATGTGCAAGGAAATTAACTAGTGAAAGTATACGTTTCTAATTAACTACGCAAGTTTATGTGTAAACGAATCCCTTACATGCTAAAGCTGCTGCCAAAATTTACAGAGTATTGGCGCAAAAGGATGCATGGTATTGATATATAGACGAGCATAAACAAATTGTTGTAAATAGCTGCAAAAATTCACTCACCTATTTTTGCTGAATCTTTGTTGCTCGAGTCCTTAACTGCCTTCGAGTTGTTAACAATTTCTTCAACTTCATCGGTTTCTAGGCCGAGGTTGTCTAACATCCTGTATAGGAGCTCATGTTTTTTGCAGTCTGGTCCGACGCACACCCAAAGCCTGAGGGGGAACTCATCCTTCACTTTCTCATCAATAAAGACCTTCCGAGCTAAATTGGTCTTCCCGCTGCCGTACGAGCCGACAATTCCAACCGCGTTAAAATCCTCGTCTTTTACGAGTGCCTTAATGATTTTTTCGGCTTCATCTTTATCCCCATATAACATACTCTCGTCTACGTAACTGCAAGTCCATTCATAATCATCACCTACATCATCTTCCTCTTGAGAACTAGGACCAGGGCTTCCAATTACCTGTTGTTCAATACCCGCAGGCAGTATGTCTTGCAGTGTAGTTTCTACTTTGCTTAGCTTATTGCTTAGATGGGCCGGCATGCAACAAGAAAAGGCACTCACCAAGCTTTTCTTTACATTTTGCTGCTGGTTCGATAATCCCAGGCATTCTGCGAGAATATTGTTGAGGTCGTGCAACGCATCTCGCAACTTATCAGTTTGATCTTGCGGGAGGCTTGCAGATATCTTTGAACGGATCTCGCTAAGCTTCGTGTTGATCTCATCAAACTTCTCCTTGCATGGAAACTTTGCATTTTTCTCCTTCTCGAGGACTCCAGAGATTTTGTCGGCGAGGGAGACCACATCTTCCTGGGACATTCTTGGTTCCAACTGAAAAAAAAAGAAGAAGAAGAAAAGAGGTAGCTGCTATAGAGAGTGGATGAGGTCTTATAGTCTAGTTGCTTGAGATTAGCAAGTTCAATATATCCTGCAAGTTAATGGAATAAGTAAAGGTGACCATTCTGAAAGCAGTTCCTTGTTAAGTAGGTAAAGAGAAATATGCATGTATGTAGGAGGAATAAGTAAAGAAGGAAAGACAGATCATTTGGAGAAGGAAAAAGAAAAGAAGAAAAAAAAAGAAGAAAAAGAAAAAAGAATGTGATTCTTTGTAATGTTTCAAGTAATGTATGATTCTTTCTTCGAGTATACTTAATTCTGACCAAGGGGGAATAACAGATTACTGTCAAACAATGAAAAAGAAGGATCATCATCAACATCATCCAAATCTATTATTAGATAAATTGGATCTGCTAGAAAGCATTTGCAAACCAAAAAACTTTTTAGAAGAATTTTCCATTTCTTAAACCGAAATCAAATTTCTCAATCCTCTGGCAGAGCAGAAGGAGAAGCTTCTCAAGAAATCTACGTAGTCGAAGTTTACTTCTCTGTTATCGACCATCTCATTGCCGATTCTTGCAGATCGATGTACTCTCATAATAGTTATATCTCCATATGTCCCAATGTCCCATTAAATTAATTTTTCATGTAACATTTCTATATGTTGAGAGTGAATAAATCTTTTCATTGTGTTAACTCAAACAAGTATTGATGAGTTATATGTGGTAAAAATATAGGATGATGAATTCTCTGGGCCTGAATATAAAGGGGCGCATAATAATTGTCAGGTAAGTTTCTTATTTCGAATAAAAAGTTCACTTCAATGAGCTTATTATTTATATCATGTGACTTATGCTTTTCTCTCTGTCTCTTCTTTTCATAATTACTCTTCTCTAATCCCTTTTTTTTTTTTTTGTGAAGGGGTGCTCAATCACTTTATAACAATCATAGTATATGTGAGATGTTTACTACTGATTATTCATTTACGGCTTCTTTGCTGTTCTTCCATTCATCAACTTGTAATAAACAGTATATGTGAGATGTGGCAGTAAGAGAAATCAATCAGGTGCAGTGTTTTGTAGGTCCACATAACACATTGCGGAACATCTTAAAAACCATAGCATATGCGAGATTTGTTTCCAGCCAAAGTGGATTTTGTGTGCCTATTTTTGTCTTTTTAGAGCAAAGTTCAGAAACAGATTGCTGTGTCTAAAGTCACCAAAGCCAAATTTATTCAAATTTAATTTCTGATCTCTCATGCATTGTTTGATTGGGAGATAACAGGGACGAGCGCATCAAGGAACTGAACTAAATCATGCATTGACGTTGCATCCAGCAAAGATAACAATGTAAACCACTTTTGCTTTCCTTCATGCTGTATGAAGTAATGTGCAGAGTATTGCATGAACTCTTAACAGAGTCAATATTACAAGATTAAGAAGAATAGGTGATGATACAGATATGAACTTTGAAGTTCTTATTTGAAAGGCGAATTACAAGTAGACACAGCTCAGTAATTGACAGAAACAGAAGAATGTAAAGAAAAGCAGAGAACAATTTTCATTTGCGTCAGAAGTTTCACGGTGAGTTTGGTCAAGGGTTGCCTTCTCCATCACCAATAGTAGCACCAGGAGGAGAAGTTGCAGGAACTATGCTGGGATTTGATGGAGCTTCTGTAGCAGCATTGGTGCTGGAGTTATTTGTGGGGTTAGCAACAGCTGATGTTGAGGCAGCACTAAGATCTTGAAGAGCAGGTTCAGCGGTAATTATTTCATCAGGAGGAACAACAAATTTGGGGCTAGTTTTATCAGTTGGAGTTTGACGATGAGTAGTTTCGGTGATATTTTCTTCCTTGGAAGCAGCAAAAGTTTCGGTCGTAGCTTCAGTAGTAGGTGATCCATGAAGATCTTCAGGTTTATTGTCAGTTTCTTCCTTGGAAGCAACAGCAGTTTCGGCGGTAGCTTCTTCTTTTTCTTCTTCTTCTATTTCTCCGCCTTCTTCCTCAGAAGCAGCAACAGTTTCCGCCGCAGCTTCATCGGTAGGAGATCGATGAAGAGAAGGTTCAGTGGTAGTTTCTTCCTTGGAAGCAGCAGCAGTTCCTGCGGTAGCTTCATTAGTAGGAGATACAGGAGAAGCAGGTTCAGATGTACCTTCAGCAGGTTCAGTGGTGATTTCTTCATCAGAAGCAGCAGCAGCTTCAGCGGCATCGTCACCCATAGCAGTTTCATCAGGAGCAGTTTCTGGGGTAATATTTTCTTTAGGAACACCAACAGCTTCAGTGCCAGCTTCTTTAGTAGGAGATCCTTGAAGAGCCGGTTTCGCATCACTTGGAGGAACAGCTGCGGATGTAGAAGCATCATCTGGAGCTGTAGGACTAGGAGCGACGGTCTTCCTTTCCTCATCTTTTTCATCTCTAATCCAAACATGATTCTGATCCAATGGAGGAGGCCACTTAAGCTTCTCACACTTGACAAGCTCTAACCGATCTAATTTTGGCATCATATCTCTTATTTTTGACCATTCCATGTCAAAAGCATCCAAATATTTTAGACGCAATCTTTCAATGCTCCGATAAGAAATGCCGGTTGCACTCGATTCATCTTCAGGGTCAAGGGTCTGAAGTATTCCTCCTCTAATATATAGTCTTTTTAAATTCTGAGCCTTATCAAACCAATTCGGCATTTTTTCATAAGGGAAGCACCGCATATCAAACTTTTCGACACTCGGAGGAAGCGTAAGCGTCTTCCATTTCTTTGCAATGGAATTGGTTGTAGAATCACCGATTGTCGGTATCTCACCCCATGTTATTGTAAGAGATAGTACACTTGAAAAGTTGCTCAACACAGTCATTTCATTGTCTTCGATGTGCGCGTCGCTTGTTATGTTTATGCTAAGTTTCCTCAACTTCCTCAACTTGCTTAGCTCCTTCAATCTGCATCGGTTCGTACGTCTTGATCCACCAAACACGAACCCTTTGAATACTTGGAGTTCCGAGAGGGATCCAAATCCACCGGCAATGTGCTCTAGCAAGTAGCACTCCGTTAAATCTAAACGCGTCAATCTTTTCAAATATGTAGCATACTTGCCCACCTTCTCCAAGTATTGGCACCCTCTCAAATCTAAGATAAGCAAATTTTTTAGCTCTTTAATCTTGGGGGGAAGTGCAGTCAGCCCAGACAAGCCTTGCAACCCGAGGTACCGGAGGTTCGTGAGAAGACCAATGTTGTTCAAGTCTTCAAAACCTTCTACCTCAATATGGTACTTAGCATCGCCGTGCCACCGGCCAAGCTGAAGCACGACTAGGCTTTTAATATTGAGGAACTCGTCCAATTGCGAGCGATAAGTTTGCTTGCTAACATTGAACACTACTACTGTCGGTTTTTCGGTTTTACCTGCTCCTACGCTGCTATCACTAACAGAAGAAGGCGAAGATAGTTCTGTTTCTGAAGTTAGACATAGACGGGGGGATTTAGATAGTTCAGCAGGCGGCATACCTGTCTCATCCAAGACACAGAAAGAAGCTTCTCTTGCCTTCTTCTTGATCATCCAGTGAACAAAGGGTTGAACTCGGCACTCATGGATTGTGCTGGTGCAGCTGTTGCCGATGGGCTCGATGAAACCAAGATCAGCGAGTCGTTGAAAGCGTTGTTCTTCGACTTCCTCTGCAGTTTTATGATCTGGTGAAGAATTGGCAAAGTCCTCCCCGATCCACCAATATATCATGATCTGCTTCTTGATTTTCGAACCAGGCTCGAACACAGAAAAGCACTGCAGACATTGCTTTTCTATGTCAGTCAATTGATTGAATTCACGGTTAAGTAGCCTCGCGCTTTCTTCTTCGAGGATCTTCTCTAGCCTCGCATCCATCTGAGACCATTCTGGGTGCAATTCTTCTTTTTTGTCCTCCCTCTTTTCTTCTGGAATCAGTGTCTGTCCATCAAGAGCAGGTTTAGAAGAAGACTGCCGCTTCCAGTACAGCGAAAGCACATTGAAAACTGCTTTCAAAAATCGCCATCGCTTTTGTCGAGGCTTCTGCGACTGTGCTTGTAGAGAAGACTCCTCCTCTTCTGGCTCCATCTTCTCTTCTCTGATGCTTTCATGAGGCTCCGCTTGTATCTCTTCTTCTCTGGAGGACAATTGAGGCTGGGAAAGCATTTCCGCATCTGGAGGTGGAATTGGATTCGGCGGTAGACGAGGCTGTTCGTCGCGACTGCGAGAGAATGGTGAAAGAAATGCGGATCTGAGAAGGCTCCATTTGCTCATTGCTGTTCTCTTCTTCTGCTTCAATTGATCTCCCACTTATTCCATTTGTCACTAGCTCTTTGTTTGTGTCAAGTTTAGCATGTCATATGTGAATCTAGTCTACATGTAATCGACTTAACACCGCAGGAAACAAAGGATCTTTTGTCCATGGATATTAGAGAGGAACACCAAATTCATTATGTGCTCTACATTTCGTAAAGCGCCATCAAGGTTTGGGAGAATACTTAGTACCTTAAGGTATCGAATTCTTACTCCATTGCCATTGTTCTTTGTTCTAATCTCTGTCATAAAGCAAGCATCGCATTTTTCAGAAAACAAGCAAGCATCATTTTTTCTCATCCTTTGATTAAAGGCTAATAGAACGGCATCACCAGTACAACTGCTTTGCCTTTTTATGAGTTATGCTTCATGAAGTTACCTTCTTTAATTCTTTTGCATGGAACCAAGATAACTGGGAAAGGAAGTGTTCTGTATCAACATACTACTTGGTTATATATGGGGAACTAGGGATCTTCAAGATGAATGCGTCTGATCTGTTCTTCTAACAGATTAAGATTGATGTCTACACCACAGTTTCAGAAAAAGGTTGCATCAGAGAAATTTATCTTCAAATTTGAGCGGCAATGAATATACAAATGTTGCATTTATGATGAGAATAGCTTTCACTCCAGTGTTAAGACTTATGGGGATTTTTGGGCCGGCCCATTCCCCATGGACAGAGCATTCACTGGGCCAGTTTATTTTATTAAAATTGTCTCTACAGTTCGGGCCTATTTGTGTTGCTGTATCTTGTGGGCTTTTCACTGTAGAGAGGCTTTGTATCACTATAATAGGCCCAATCCGGGATAAATAGAAAGGTGAGAAAAAAAAAACAATATAATACTGCAAGGCCAAGAATCATTTACTTAGTCACGAGGCTTATCTGTATCACTATTAAAAAAAAAAAAAGAAAAGAAAAGAGAAGAAAAGAAAATGCTCCACATGACTAAGAGTTTGTTTGGCCTGTGTGAAACCTTTTTATCTTTTTCTCTATTGTTTACCTCCAAAAGCTCTGTAAAAGTTGTACTATACATAAACCCGGTAAACTAGGGGCTTGAATCCTTTTTTTTTAGCGGCACAATAGTGGGGCTCGGGGGTTCGAACTTCTTACCTTAGGATAAGTGCCCAACTAACAACAAACTATTTTAGGTATATAGTAGTTGTTAAATGTCGTGCGGTAGATTAAATACTGTTTGAGTAATACTATTAGGATGAATGCTTTATTAATAAATCAAAGCTTGTACGTAAGTGGCAATAGTTGGTACTCAAGGTTCCAAATTCGAATCATAATTGATTCATATTTTCAGTTAAGATTATTTAAAAATAAAATAAACAAAGTAGATAACATACTACATATATCTAAAAAAAAAAAAAAATCAAAGCTTTTGCCTTAGGGCCTGCAATCTTATTTTTTGCTTTCCGTCACGTCAGAAGCTTTGGTCCTTTGGGTTAATCAAACACTCTATTTGAGATGATTGCTGCTGAATCAGAAATAGGTGCAGGCCAAAACAGCCGATAATGAAACCCTCAACACTATACAAGAAATACTAATTTGTGGGGACACATTATATATATATATATATATATATATATATATATATATATATATATATATATAACCCTTTTTGGTGCAATAAAATCACTTTATAAAATGAGACTCGGAACCATTAATTGAGGGCGGGCCCTCATCCTGAAATTCTGAAGCTCAGGTTCTTAATTTCTCATCTGATCATCTCTCTCTCTCTCTCTCTGCATGTGTGTATGTTGCTGTTGGATTTCTTGGGTATCTTTTAAGAGTGGAAGCATGCAAGTGAGACAAAAGAGACTTTTTACTTCTAGTGTGAGAGAGAGAGAAATAGAGATGTCTAGAGAGAGAGAGAGAGAGAGAGAAAGAGAGAGAGGTGGGCGTGGCAAAATCTATGAGGAGAAGCCGCATTTATGCATGTTGCTATTCCTGCTCTTTTTCTTTGGTCGGCTGGTCAAAATCTAGCAAAACGGCGGACAGACTGAACCATCAGCTGGTCGGCAAGGAAGGCATTCAACATTATCTCCTTTTTGAACTATCCATCTTTATATACGAGAAGCACGCGGTTCACAAAATCTCTCTGCTTCTGTTTCTACGTGTTATTTGTATATATTGTTTTAGTTTAACTTTTGAAAGATTCAGTATCATAGAAGGAGATTTTCAAACCTCATCAGATTTAAGTTCACATCTTAGGTCAATCAAGAAACTAGTGGTAAGATACGAATGTGAGCAGTACTAAATACGAAATTATTAAAATATACCCTCTGTATATAAGTATAAGGTTTTAAGATAATCGGCTGTTTGACAAGATTCAAAACCCCTGCATATATGAATTGTGCACGCCAAATAAACGCTAGGACCGTACACACCAGAAGCGTGGCCTTTTTTAACTAGCTAAGCTCTATCGTTAGTTGAGTATCAGGTCAAATAATGGGATGATATGTCGCTGTACATATTGCTTTGAAATGTGGAGGTCGAGTCGCACTTCATCATCCTTTACAAGACCAGTTCATGATAAGTCGACATCTGGGTTTCGAGTGTTGATTTGTGATTTGTTCCATGTCGAACAATCTTTTTGGCTACGCTTTTGCTGATGCTGATGAGTTTGGCAGCAATCATGTTCCCAGTTTGGCCTGATTTTTTTGTTGAGTCTATTTTAGGCAACTTTCCTGTAGAATTAATAGAACATTTGAAGATGAAATAAAATATATATAAGCTAAGGCTTAGTTTGGTATCGAGATCTATCTGACGTTATTAGGGTAAAAATATATATGGATATGTTTCTACATTCTCCGGTGAGACCGTGAAAAATAATTTACCGTAACTGACTCGTCGCAATATGCGAAACGCAATATTACGTACTGAAACAAATAGAATATTTTCTTACCGTATTTTCTCACCGTACGTAATGTAATCTCTCCACAATCCCAAACGAAGTCTAAAGCAGATTAGGTATAAATAGTTTGTCGGACTCATTAGGTGCATGATTGGTTGGCTCCCATTAATTAAAAAAAAAAACGTGGTGGGGTTCGTTTTTCATTTAATTCTACACTCAAGTGTAACCATTTTTATAGAGCATCTAATAAACAAAAGGAGAAAAAATCTAAAATTTTGTATTACACAATAATACTAGAATGAGATTCTAATTTACATCAAATACTGCTACTTTACTAGTATCAAAATTAGTTTATCCTGCAATATATATATATAGTTATTAATATTTTTTTTTTTTGAGAAATAGATAGTATGCTATCCGTTTCATTTATTTTATTTAAAAATAAATTTTTATTTCATATAGTTATAAATATATTGGAGAAGAGTTAGCACTGATTTTATTTTTTATGTAAATTAGAGTACCAACAAGGCTCCAATTTTTATGTTTTTCGTGATGTATTGAACAATAATCCTAGTAACCTATGAGTACTTTTTAAATCTTTGAGAGGGGAGAGAGAGAGAAAGATTATCTTTTAAATAAAATAAAGTAAAATAAAATTATAAAAAAAAAGTCTGCAAGGGGACGCGAGCCGACCACGTGGCAGACACCGGGTGGTCCAACGTAATTGTACGTTGGGCCCCACCGCAGCAATCCTTACACACCACCTGTCCTCTATCTCGAAGACTATTTAATAATATGCACGTGATAAAGGAAATTAAAGAGTCGAAATGGGGATTGGGGAACCACACACTCGTTCCTATCTTTTTGCACTCCTAGGATAATCAAAACCTGCTTTTGAACGATGCTCGCGCTGTCAAATGAACCTCTAGAAGCTTTTATTAAATTACTTAATTAATAATTTGTTCACAGTAAAAAAAAAATTAAAAAATTGGCGTAAAGTTTCTGTTTTTGATAATTAGAATTAGCTAACTTTATATATATATATATATATATACACTATCTTCTGATTTTATTTTCTATGGAGGAATCATTAGAACACAATCAAATATTATTTGATCAAGCTAGCTGATTATATACAAAAAGTAAGTGACCATGACTTTAATGTCTAAGTTTGACCACAATTTTGATTGCATGCATATATCCAGAGAGTTTTCGCTTAGTGATCGATTTAGTCTAAAAAATTTGGCTAGTGTGGGATTTGAGATTTTTTTTTTCTACTAATTAATATCTCGTGATTTCTTTGATTATGATATTTTCATGAAGTTTCTTTAATAGTGATCCAGTGTTTAAAGGACATGATTGTTCCAAAATGTAATTGACGTACCGAGATCAAACTTGAGGGACTAGATTATTTAATTAGAATCCTAAAAGAATTGCAAAATAGTTCTACTTTGTGTAGCATCATATAATTGACTTTTACAGTAGCTAGGTTCACAATTAATCATCGCACCAAAGACTTTTTGGAACAGATGGAAGAGAACCCAATTAAGAAGCACTTTATCATTTTCAACCATTTAAGAAGTTCTCACCCATCATGTGAGCATGACACTTGCCGATGTGGAAATCCCCATTTTCTTCTCCTTGTGTGAGTTGTTTTATGTGCGCTGTGTCGCCTCATTAAAGACAACAACGCTTTGTAAATAGCTTGCTAGGTAAAGCAACCTCATTAGGCCATTTTTCATAGCACCTGGCGATGTAAGCATGGGTTAATAATTAATGACATGGCCAACAACTTTGTAATCTGCAAGAAGATATATAGAGCTTTCATATAGCAAATTAAGCTTTTGTAATATACATATAAAAAAGACTTAATTAAGAGGGAAAATAAACTTGGCAACATCGATCTACTACTTTTTAGAGTATGAAAGCAAAGAAAAACTGTGCAAAGATTTCTCTTCTTGCATCACTATGGACACCATGGACTCTCTCTCTCTCTCTCTCTCTCTCTCTCTCTCTCTCTCTCTCTCTCTCTCTCTCTCTACACACCTAATCCTCATGCGTAATCTCTCTTTCTCTCTCAATCTCAATTTTTACATGTAATCACTAACATCCAAAAGGCCAGGAATTTGAAACTTGAACATGTTGCTGCAGTAGCTCTCTCTCTCATCCTCGACACTGCTATTAATATGCGTCGATGACGAGTTTAAAGGAGTCGAACTTGAATCCGGTGTCGATAAGACGGAGTCAAGGTTATAGTCGTGGTAGCCGGTGAATCCTCGCGAGTCGGAATTGTTGACCATTTGAAGTATGCTTGGATCCCAACTATCGTAAGCACTTGTATCGTAAGGTTGGTGCATTTCCAAAAGCCTGGCTTGTTCCAACATGTCTTGTATTGACATATTGTTGTGAGCCTCATTTGTAAATTGTCCTACATTGGCTTGTATGAGCTGTACCTCATCAAGGAATTGAGCACTTGGGTTTGTGCTGGGAGGAACCTCTTGGGCTAAACTTTGTGGAATTTGAGGTTGCAATGAGGAAAGTACAGTATTTGGCTCTTGGGTATGCGAAAAGTTCGGCTGTGATAGATTTTGAGCCAAAGGAAGGTTAGGATTTTGATGGTGAGAAGCTGATAGGAGATCAGTGGCCATTCTCAGGAGCTCCGAATTGACAAGTGGCTCGAGCCCGAGCAATCTCGAGAGTTCGAGTTGATGAGCCGGGTTGTACATGGATGGATTAAGAAGCGACGAGAGGTCCAGGAGATCGAAGCGAGGGGTATGAGTGACAGGATCTATTCCCATTCTCAGTAGCCTCTTTCTAATGTGCGTGTTCCAGTAGTTCTTGATCTCATTGTCTGTTCTCCCAGGCAAGCGCGCGGCTATCGCAGACCACCTGAAAAGTTTTAGATCAACAAACCGCTCATGAGTAAATGCATTCCAACAATGAACACAATTAATTAAATACATATTGGATTGTTTAAACTATGGGAGTTATCTTACTTGTTACCCAAAACACTGTGTAATTGGATGATGGCCTCTTCCTCTTCAAATGAGAACCTTCCTCGCTTGATGTCGGGCCTCAGATAGTTGGTCCACCGGAGCCGACAGCTCTTCCCGCACCTCGCGAGCCCTGATACAAATTACGCAAACATATTGATAAGCCAACAAATCAAGAGAATTTACAGCCCAAGGCCGAAAAGGAAAAAGCACGAAACGCGCAAACTCACCGGCATTCTTGGGAAGCGTCCGCCAATTCCCTTGGCCGTTTTTTCGGATATACTCGACGAGCTTCTGGTCCTCCTCCGGCGTCCACGGCCCCCGCTTCAAACCATTCTTCTCACAACATGGTGCTCTCCCCATCGCATTCAACTAATTAAAACCGACCACACCACCTTTTTTTTTCTCTTTTTTCTTTCCCTTCTTCCTCTCTTCGCAGTTGGTAATTAAGGATGAAGAGCACAGGTGCAGAGCAAGCTAAGAAGAGCTCAAAAAAGGGCTTTATAATTGTTGGGACCCAAGCCGAAGGGAAAAGGAGGTGTTGAATATATAGAAGGGAGAAGTGTACGTATGTGGCTATGTCGAGAGAGAGAGAGAGAGAGAGAGAGAGAGAGAGAGAGAGAGAGGGAGAAAGTCAAAAGGATTCGGTGCCGTCCTTTGTTTATCACAAGTGCGACGTGTCTCACTCCCTTAGGGCTCAATGGGACCTATCTCCCTCCCGGGAACTAAATAATTAATAATTACACCAAAACGTTTTAGAGGAGCAATGCGGCTCTACAATTATTTTTTACTTATTATTTCATAATTTAATTATTCAACAGTCCAACCTTTTTCTTTGTTTTACTAGTTTTATCACTTTTTTGTTAGTTAGACCATAAAAAAAAAAAAAATTGAACTCTAGGCAATAGGATTGCAAGTAATTCTACAACCTTTTTGGACTAAGCTTTTTTTTTTTTTTTTTCATAAGATAATAGTACGAGAAATACTAAATCTATAACTAAAAAAAAAGAGTTGCAATCCTGAGAATCTTTCATCCGAAGACGGTTAAGACTAGTTAACTCCTTTAAGAAAAAGTAATGAGACTTGTGAAGAAAAAGTAATATCTTTTTTTTAAAAAATATATATATATTATTTGGACGAGAGCGCTACAGGATTATAAGTCATTTTGGATTGTAGATTTAGCAATGCTTTAACAGTAGTGAAAGGGAAAATAATGTGAGGAGGAGGAGGAGGAGGGAGAGGGGGAAAATCGAGTGGCTTATCCGTTTTCACATTAGATGGAGTTGACCACGAGTCGACACGTTGCATGGTGACCTCAGATGAGGCATGATGAGGTGGTTGGGCGCCACGTATAAGCCGTGGTGGGTCCCTCTCACGTTCACGGCGCGCTCTGCATGCATGTCGATTGGTAGATCTGCAACAACAACAACCAGCTCCGTGAGCGCGCACGCGGGAAATATCTTTCGTGTTTGTGGCCATTGCGATTTGAAAGAGATAAATTAAGGACAATTTTTGGGTTTTTTCATTTGAGCTAATTCTCTTTTGCCATGCAAAATAAAAATAAGAAAATACAAATGTAAATCAATGATACGGAAAATGATTTGCAAACGACATGAATTTGGCCTGGGATATGTGGATGATTAGAAAAGGGTGTCAGACATAGAGCGACGGACTGGCTGGATTTATAACTTGCTGGTGGGTTATCTGGGAGGTCAGAAACAATATGATCTTTTGAAGGACTCCGACGAACCCCCTATTAGCCATCAGCAAAATCAAGCAGTTAAAGTACGTTATCTCATCGAAATAACTTTTTAATTTAATTTAATTTAATTTAATTTATTTATTTAGTTTTTTTTTTTCCACTCATCTTGTTTGAGGCCTATTGTTGCCTCACCCTTGTAGCCTAATTCATACTTGTAATAATAAAACGGGTAGCGTGCTATCTTTATCTCAAAAAAAAANTTCATAAGATAATAGTAAGAGAAATACTAAATCTATAACTAAAAAAAAGAGTTGTAATCCTGAGAATCTTTCATCCGAAGACGGTTAAGACTAGTTAACTCCTTTAAGAAAAAGTAATGAGACTTGTGAAGAAAAAGTAATATCTTTTTTAAAAAATATATATATATTATTTGGACGAGAGTGCTACAGGATTATAAGTCATTTTGGATTGTAGATTTAGTAATGCTTTAACAGTAGTGAAAGGGAAAATAATGTGAGGAGGAGAGGGGGAAAATCGAGTGGCTTATCCGTTTTCACATTAGATGGAGTTGACCACGAATCGACACGTTGCATGGTGACCTCAGATGAGGCATGATGAGGTGGTTGGGCGCCACGTATACGCTGTGGTGGGTCCCTCTCACGTTCACGGCGCGCTCTGCATGCATGTCGATTGGTCTGCAACAACAACAACCAGCTCCGTGAGCGCGCACGCGGGAAATATCTTTCGTGTTTGTGGCCATTGCGATTTGAAAGAGATAAATTAAGGACAATTTTTGGGTTTTTTCATTTGAGCTAATTCTCTTTTGCCATGCAAAATAAAAATAAGAAAATACAAATGTAAATCAATGATACGGAAAATGGTTTGTAAACGACGTGAATTTGGCCTGGGATATGTGGAGGATTAGAAAAGGGTGTCAGACACAGAGCGACGGACTGACTAGACTTATAACTTGCTGGTGGGTTACCTGAGAGGTCAGAAACAATATGATCTTTTGAAGGACTCCGACGAACCCCCTATTAGCCGTCAGCAAAATCAAGCAGTTAAAGTACCTGTGGGGGCAAATTATCTCATCGAAATAACTTTTTAATTTAATTTAATTTAATTTATTTATTTAGTTTTTTTTTCCACTCATCTTGTTTGAGGCCTATTGCTGCCTCACCTTTGTAGCCTAATTCATACTTGTAATAAATAAAACAGGTAGCGTGCTATCTTTATCTCAAAAAAAAAAAGAAAAAAAGAAAATGATTTGTATGGGCTGGTTTTGATATAAGAATTGTTTTTTTTTTTTTTTTTTAAGAAATGCTTGACAGGAAAGTTAGGTATATCATATTTTCACATGCAATTAATTATCTTTTGTACTACCCCTTTCTTATGGTATGATAAATCAATTTGATTTTCATCACAACTTTTGGACCATTTATTATTGCCTAGTATGTACATATATAGATATTGCCATTCAATTCAACTTAAAAAACTACATTGCAAACAAAGAGATGCTAAGGGAACAAATTTTCAAAGATCAGAATCTTAAAAATCAAACTAAACAGTAAATTAAGTGCATTGGAAGATTAAGAACTCATGATGCAATTTATTTCCCTCATGCGCATGATTAATTCATGAAGCCATCTAATCTGCAGTTGTATTCTCTGTGGACATTGACATTTTGCTCTTAATTATTTTGCCAAGTGACTATATTTGTTCTTTGACTAACTATTTGTCCCATCCTCATTTTTGAAAGACACATCATGGCCTGATTTGATTTGATTGATTGACCAATTAATTTTGGTTTGTAGCCACTCACTTTTAGTTTTCTTTCTACAGATAGAACAAATTAATAGAAAATGCCAGCTTTTAATTAACTGGTCCATGCATCTTTATTAATCTAAGGTTTAATTAATTTAGACCCTCGTTTTTTAATCGTAATATAATAAAAAATGAATTTTCAATTTAGACAGATAATTAAGATTTATTAAATGCAGTTGCATTAAATTAATAAATATATAATTAACCAATTCAATAAATTTATACATCAACATCAATACTAAATTTAATAGTTTAAACTGTCATTTAACTAGTACTATACATTTATGCACGTGCTTATTAGCCTTTCATGATAATTGCACACATACAATATATTCAACGTTTGTCGACAATTAATATTGTGTCTTTTTCTCTCTCACACACATACAGAAAAAAATGTTAAAAAAAATAAAAAGGGGAGAAAAAATTTTGAAAATGCTCCTCCTATATATATATATATATATATATATATATATATAAATATTTTCCGAGCACATGCTCCTGCGAAATGATTATTTATAGTATAATATAGGAGTCAAATTTTCCACTTTAAATAAAACTTTCATGATAATTGCATACATACAATATATTCAATGTTTGTCGACAATTAATATTATACCTTTTTCTCTCTCACCCTGTCACNATATATATATATATATTTTCCGAACACATGCTCCTGCGAAATGATTATTTATAGTATAATATAGGAGTCAAATTTTCCACTTTAAATAAAACTTTCATGATAATTGCATACATACAATATATTCAATGTTTGTCGACAATTAATATTATACCTTTTTCTCTCTCACCCTGTCACACATGCAGAAAAAAAAAAAGAAAAAATAAAAGAGGGAGAAAAATTTTGAAAATGCTCCTCTATATATTATATATTTATATATAAATATTTCCCGAACACTTGCTCCTGTGAAATGATTATTTATAGTATAATACAGGGGTCAAATTTTCCACTTTAAATAAAATATAGGTATATTTTCTGGGGACGTAGTTATCAATCAATTAAAAGTGGTAGCCTAATGTGCAAAATTTCGTGAAGGGTGATGTACTACACTCACCGCGGGACGCGTGTCGTGAACCGGGCCTTTCATTGCACCCCCACGTGGGGCCCACAGGGCCAATCACCTTCCCGTGGACTGCCACGTCACTACCTCGACGCGTGTCCCACGGTCTCTTTCCCGGCAACATGGTCCCTACGTTTTGGCGCGAGACTCTTTCTTTACGATTGCGACGCATAATTATTATACAAAAAAAAAATCAAGTATGATTGTGAGTCCCAAGTAAGCAAACAATAATTTAGAAATTGGGTCTTGTTTTGGGTTGTAGTATTATATGATAAAGTTTTATTTGAATTTTGCTTTTAGAATAAGTTCCATATTAAAATATGACGACCATTTTTCTTTTGTGGGGGGGGCCACGCGTATTAAATTGTACTTTCTAATTTTAAGAGTGAAAAGCTTATTTTTTGCTCACCAAACTCTCTTTTATATAGTTAAATTTTGCTATTGCTAGAAAGTATTATAACAAATGGGCAAACAAGTTCTAAGTAAACATGAATTGAATAATTTTACTCAAACGAGACTTCAATCAATTTTTTTTTTTTTTTTTTTTTAAGAGAGAAGGTAGCATACTACCGCTTCATTCATTAAGAAAGTAAACTGAGCTATATATATAATTGCTTTCGTGCTTTGAAAAATAAAATAAAAAAATCTGAATATATATTCTCGGAAGCTCGATCTCCTCTAATACTTTGAAATGGTAGCTCTCGCCATAAATTTATAGCATTATAATAGAAGGATACAAAGAGATTTTAAATTTTTGGCTCGTTTAAAACATAAAAATAAATATATTAATAGGCTAAATTATAGAAAATTTTTCTGTCAAAATCCGATTTTTTATTTTCTCCCATGTCATTTAAAAACCTACACTTTACCCCCTTATAAAATAAAAAATGTTCACAAAAGAGTACGGTGTAAACTGATGACAAAATGACCATTTTGCCCCCCACCATTTTGCTCCTCACCATGTTCACAGCAGAGAAGGCTAAAGACATTTTTGGTATAAAAAAATATATAATAATATTTTATAAACGGATTACTAACGGCAGAGGGCGAAGTGAACATTTTTTATTTTACAATGGGGTAAAGTGTAGGTTTTTAAATGGCAGGGAGGGAAAGTGAAAAATCAAGTTTTGACAAGAAAGTTTTATGTAATTTAGCCATATTAATATGGACACTACACGTTTCCAAATCTAGGATCTTAAAAAACTCCACCTAGACCAATTAATTAGCCCTAAGCTATAATTAAGGATAAACGTAGTGCTAATATATATATATAGAGAGAGAGAGAGAGAGAGAGAGAGAATTATGCTACTATACTATCAATAGTACCAAGCCCTTGGTACTATTGAGTTTTTGGCCGTTGGATGAAAGGATGTGCGGTTAGGATGATAGTGGTCCCCGGTTAAATTGATAGTGGTTCTCTAGGGTTGAGTGGGTGGTTGGTTTAATAGTATAATCTAACGGGTGGAAATGATCAAAAGATAGATCTAACGGTAGAAAACTCAATAGTACCAAGGACTTGGTACTATCAATAGTATAGTAGCTGGACTCTCTCTCTCTCTCTCTCTCTCTCTCTCTCTCTCTCTCTATATATATATATATATATATGCAATTCCACTGTTCAGAAAATGATAGTGCATGTTGTCTCATCCACTCCAACAACAACTTGGATGGTCAAATATTAATCTACTGATCTTTTGCTTTACTAAATATTATCTAACTTATTTGCTAATCAAATATTTTAATCCCTAAACAGTAACCTGATCATGTTATTTAATCTCGGCTACAGTACACAAACCCTCGGTTTCATAACGAATCTTGGAAAAACAATTTCCATTACAAAGAATAGATAGGCTGGTAGTATTGAGTTGGTGGTCCAATTCGTACGATCTCTCTCCAACTAACAAATTAGAGTTTCCAAAAATAGAAGAGACTTTTTGATTCCTAACAAAAGGATGATGCTCGATGCGGGCGAAATTTGGAATAATTAATTAAGTTGGATTCATATGCAAGTTTTTGTTTTCGAATGGTATATAGCAGAATATATTGGTGGGCAACCTGGCTCGAGAGGAATAGCATTATTTTCGATGATAGGGAATTAATAATGATCCATTTTGTTAACTACTGTTCTTTGCATTTCTTTTTTTTTTTGTTTTTAACAATTCTCTTTATTTTTCTCTTTTAGGCTTTGGCTTTTGTTCTTTCTTTGACCCTTTTTTTTTTTTTTTTTTTGAGAGAGAGAGAGATAGGTAGCACGTTACCAACTTCGTTTATTTCATTCAGAAATAAACTTAGCTAAAAATGTGAATCAACTAAGATTCGAACTTTAGTCTCGGGTAGTAACCACCAAGCCCTTTGCCACTTACTCTAGAAACGGTCGGTTCTTTGACCCCTTGCCGTCTCATATTTGTAGCTTAGTTTATTTAACTTAATAAATAAAGGTGCTAGCAAGTTATCAGTATCTAAAAAAAAAACAAACACAAAAAAAAGAGTTATAGCGAACATTTTTCATGTCCAGGCTCAAAATTTTGACAATATATATATGTATCATAAAGAGGTTTATCAACTCCTAGATTAAGGGTGTAAGATGCACGATCCATATAGTATTTTTCAAACTTTGATAGTTCTATAATACATAATTGATTGGATAAGAGAAAATTAAATGACATAAAAAATCTTAAAAATTTTAAACTCGATCAGGATCTCCTCGACTAATTCTATATGAAGTAATTGTTTTCTCTGAAAAATCTACAAGAACAAAAGTATTTTAAGATATTATATTCAACAGAATGGGTGCGCTCCGTTTCAAACTTATCTTAATTTCACTCTAACCATTCATTTTTTTACACAAATTTTATATTGGAAAAGTGTAATATATTGGATAGCCAAAATTATATATATTATTCTATTGACACGTGGTGTCCTCAAAACCCCTCTGCATGTGATTATTGAGGTACTCCGTAAATTTGTATATATATATAATAATATACATAGACTGAGAGGTCTTTCAAAATTAAGACTAAATGTAAACAAAAAAAAGAAAAAAAATGCATGGTCGGTTAATCTCGACAGTGACAATATTTGAACGCGAACGTAAGAAGATGTCAAGGGGAAAATTAATAAACCAGCTGTTTAATTGAGATGTTTCTTATAAGAAACATGCGCTCTTAATGCACCATAAATTTCACACATTTAGTCACATAGTCAAGTGAATAAATACTTCATTAAAATTCTGTCTCGTGGGTGTGAAAACTCTCCATGCACTGTTTCGTCCTCATGAAGTGGTCCTTCTAGGTCATAAGTTGATAAACCTCCCAATTTTGGGTTTTGCTTTTAATTAACTTTATCTTATGTCATATCAAGCTAAACGCATCTTAAAGTAACGACATGTATTTGTACATGTATTTGCGCATGAAATATATACGTCTAATTAATAATCTATCATGTAGATGTGCATGGTAGAGATCAGGTGAACCACAAAACATGCATTAGGGCACAGAAATGTATGCCGTTAGATGGTGAATTAATGAACCTAGGATCGATCTCTTGTAATTAATTAATAGAGAGTGTTGTCTTAACCAAAAGAACAATCTAATGAAAATGACTCAGAAATAAGCATATCGAGTCCATGATTACCTGCAACAATGGCAGCTAATAAGTTTAATTTTCTTCTTATCTACAACTGATTACCTTTCATTATTATTAGGTTGTATGTATATCTTGAGTGGTGAAGCAGTAGTTTACATAAATATATGCCATGCATGCACTACAATCGAGGTAGTAGGAAATTTCAACACTCAAGGTTGATGCAAATCCGCATCAACGACTAATGGTTTACCTTGATATAACTATAATCAGTATTAAAAGAACTATTAGGTCTACATTGTAGACCATGAGATCACAAGGTGCGGTCCGTCGCGGGCAATGAATATATAAATACGCACATAATCTCAGCTGATTAGTACAATATTATTAATTATTTTAGTAAACTCGTGATCGTACTTGATTGCCTCCGTGTCTACCGCAACGGAAACAAGGTACATGTTTTATCACGATCATCCTTTTCCTCTTCATGATCGCCACAAGTAACTATAATCGCGTCCCTTGCGTGCTCGATTTAGGCCTTACATGGCGCTATCGTAGCGATCGATAGAGCGTATTGCGTACCCAAACGGGGTAGCTTACAACTATCAATGTTGACTCAAGCAAAGAGTAGATAATCGTCTCGACGTACTGATCTAGCATGAGGTGTCTCTTTTGGTCCACTAAATCATCAACCCTAAGGGTTTAATAATCCTTTCGATTAAATAATTATACTTTTTTGAGTGAATATAGTGTTTGTTAGTATTTAGATTTTTGGGTTATTTGGTGATTCGCGGATCTACTTCTCTTCATGGTCATGCCTACATCATCCTAATCTTACTGACCATGCAAAATATATATTAAATCAAGTATCATTAGAACCTTCAGGAGAGTTCTGTTTAAACACATATATATGATCACATCAGAGCTACTGTATACATTAATCTTATACTAAGTGAGCCAATATATTATTATATGTATAATATGAAGGAGAACTTTGACCTTGCTCCTTCAATTTGGATAGAGTAAAATCAGATGGAATGAGACCCTTTGCAAAAAAATGGTTTCAGGTGTAAATTACGATGGGTTACTTTAATAATATTAGTTAATGTGGTCGTTGTCACGTGGGACACTCCCATTTGTTAATCAGATAACCTAATTAATTAATTAGGTTTGACACTTTGTCAAAAATGAATTTAGAAGTTTACAATCAAGTACTATTTGGGGCAATCGCTAACAACTTCATTTCAACTTATCAACGTTTTATTTTATTTTATTTTATTTTTTCACTTTCCTTGCATGGGATCCCTTTATTTTTTTCCTTCTTCTTTATACAAGTATTTAATTTGTGTATAAAAATATTATTTTTCCAATACGGCGAGCCGCGTAGGCTCGCCGAATCAGCAAACCTAGCACAATTTTCTAATTCGATACTACGAGATCACAACGTAGTTGATTATTAGAGAAAATCACATCATCTGGTGTATTTAGCTTGGATTCTAATTTTTATGTACTAAAATGAAGGACCACTAAATACTCTAATCTTACATTTGTTTGGTTTTAGCTGAGGCTTCTATAGAGCTCGATTAAAAGAATTGGAAATAAACTATAAGGAATGCTAATGGACTTTTTTCTTCTTGTTTTTTTGAATTTATTGTTTTTAATTAACTCCTTCGACAACTTTTCCATGTGGCAAAAGTATAAACATCAATCTCAAACTTTCGCTTTTGAAGTTTAAAAGCTACTTTTGAAGGTTTCTTGTGCCAAAAGCTTTAGATATTTTGTTTGTCCAAAAATTTTGCAGCTTCGAACAATAAATGATTTGTCCTAAATGTTAGACCAAATAGGCATATAATTGCCACTAAAAGCTATGCTATTATTCATAGTTGAATTAAAAGAACTTTGCATTAATATTCACCAGCTATATATATCAAAGTTACCATAGTTTTTTTTTTTTTTTTAGGAAAAAATAGCTTGCTATCCGTTTTATTCATTATAATAGTAAATTAAGCTATATGGGTGAGGCAACACAGACCTCGTTCCCCTTATTTCCATAGTTAACTGGAAATAGTGAATTAAGTTACCATAGTTAACTGGAACTCATGATAACATATTTTCCTTCTTTCCTCTTTTTCCCCTTATTTAGCATGCAATAATAATTCAATTTCTATTCGATCTCTCCCTTATTTGCCCGCATGTTATAACTATAACTTGAACTATTACCTTTCTCTTTTCCCCCTTAGCGTATATTATTATTTGCTGCTATGCTGTTCATTCTACATTGTGAGGCATTGTTCATATTATACAAAAATAGTATTTTTCTTCGAGCTGGCTCAATTGTTCAACTGAAAAAAAAGCAGATCTTATAGTTACACACAAAGCAAGTAACAAAGAACTTGGTGGTTGGTATCCGAGATTTCAAATTTGAATCCTAGTTGATTCACATTTCTAGCTAAGTTTATTTCTAAATAAAATAAACGAAGCGAGTACCGTACTACCTATTTCTCAAAAAAAAAAAAAAAAGTTACAGAGAGAGAGAGAGAGAGAGAGAGATCATTCGTAGGATCAGCGGATAGTCTACGAAACCTCTGCAAAAGAGAATCGATCACGTGTTACAGAAACATATCTATATTCATATGGGTAATTTATAATTAACCAGCATAATGTGCTTCCAACCTCTGTAGCTCTTAATTAAATGCCGGGAGTTTAGCGGGAGCAGGTAAAATAGTAATAAATCAAAGGATTGAAAAATTAGATATATGTCATTAGTAATATACTTTTGAAAACATTCTAGTTAAACCTCTAGCAGTACAAAACTAAGATAAACTTTTCCACACTTTTTAAGTTGGATGATGATGTCTTTACTTCTAGAAGAGACCACCAGTAAAATCTCTATCCCCACCAGCAAACCTCTATGACAAGGCCTGTTTGAATTGGTGGCCAACCATTCATCTAAATCCTGTTCACTAGAAATAAGAGTAATAGAACACTTTAAGAGTTTAGATCTGAGATCTAATACTAATAGAAGCATAATTATGTCATGGGTTATGACTGATGCATTGTAACCGAAAATCTGTGTAGCAACTACTCTTTTGGTCCTTTCTTTCCCTTTCACAAGGGTTAATATGCTAATGGAGCTCTAACAAGTAACAAGAGTAGCTAAAATCTGCAATTTAAACAGTTACTGGTTTCTTCTTCTGAAGCAACCCTTTTCTCATTTTCTTAAACTCAAGAACATCTAACAGATATACATGATTGTCGGGATGCACCTGAAGCTGTCGATTTGGAACGTTTTCACTTCTCAAGTGCTTATTCTGAACTGCATTCTCAACCATGCTCATTGACATCGTTGCTTTCAGTAAAGCACTGTCAATAACTTGAAAAGTGGAAAAGAAACAGAAATCCAGTAGATTGTCTATTTTACAAATATGTAGATGTATAATTTGATTACATAAGAATGACACTATTCTTTACCCTGTGGCAAAAAAGTCGACGTCAATTATACCAACAACAATGAAATATCACCTGATTAAGAATGTGATAAAATAATTTGGCTGGACAATAAATGGGGTTGCATATCAAACTACTGAAGAATTTGAAGAAATCATCTCCGTAAGTTCTCCATGTAATTTGCCGTTAGTCACAAGGACCCCTCCCGACGGAAAGATGATTCTGCGCCCTATTGTATCAGCCGCGAAATCCAGCTGGTTTCCGCTCCAGTCACTGACCTGTGATTGGATGAAATTACTGTTCTGATTCGTAAATATATATTGAAGGCAAAAAATTGTCATATCAAATCAAAAGACAGCGTATTCCACAGGAACATGGTTTGAAGTTACGTGCAACATGAGGTACGAAGTTTTGGCTATACATGTAAAAGATTATAGCAGAAATCTATACAGAGGCTCAAAATCAAGCTGGCCAAACAATTAAAGCAAACATTTCAAACTAAATATCATTGGTAAATTTAACAAGAATAAGCTACAAAAAAGGAGTACAAATTTAAATAGTGGTGGTAAAAGACATTCTAAACGGAGAGACGACATACCTGCCCTCCTGCTTCATTTACACATATAACTCCGACAGCATGATCCCAAACCTAAGCGACAAAGAACCAAACCATCAGTACTCATGATAATACTTGACCTACCCTGTAGTTGATTGGTAGGAGGAGATTGAGTACCTTAATTACAGTTTGAGCCCTTGTTCTAAGAATAAAAACAGAAGCCCTACCAGAGGCAACCATTAGATACTTGCACAAACTGCAAACGCCATAAGAAAGAAGTTGTATCAAGTTCAAAGATGCATTTTCTTAACCGACCTTTATAGAATATTCGGGAAAAAAATAGATGACCATTAGCAAGAGTCAAGCAAAAGACCGTTACAAACAATCAGAGGGCAAGGTACAGACGCCCAACAGGCCAACACTATGAATATATGGTAAATTAATGATTTATAGCAATATGACAACTATCAATCTACCAGACAAAAAAGAAAAATAAAAAGAAAAAAAACAAGAAAAAGAACCTCAAAAAATACAACATACCACAAATACAAAGTGGTGTCTTGGGAGACAGTCCAAAGTTTCAGAATTTGCAATAAGTGGCTGGTTTCAAGACTTGAATCTGCAAAATATTATTGCAAGCCCAAGACTAGCTCATATATATGACAATCTAACCTAAGACTAATCATAGGAGGTTAGGTGCCTACCATTTGAGCACTACTTAGCATAAATAACATCCATATTGTTCGAAATTTTCTGTCCTTGCCTGTTGACGCAGGCTTCAGATCCAAACTGAATTGTTGTATTTTGGCTTCTTTTCTCTTTCCCTCTAGTAAATAACCACAACCCTAGAACGTTGCATCAAACCTCAGCAGTAACACAGAAAGTCGAAGATATAGCAAACAAGCATACAAAAACATTGATAACCATGTAGGTGGCAGCAAGCAGAGATATAGAAGAAAGAAGTTGCTATACATCGGAAACTAATAATCTGTTTGCATGCAAATGACAACAAAAGTAGGAGCAACATAAGATTCAGGAATAGAACAAACCTGCCACAACATGTCGGCATAAGAAGTACCACTTTCTCATCTCTACACTCTGCATCATCAATAGTCGAGCTAAACAGAGCAGATAACGGCATAAATTCCCAACTTTGGCTATCAGGAATGCAGAACCGTGCCTCATGAACTAAGGAGCTGTTATCGACAAAGCATCTTTGCCAAATATCTAGAGTTCCCCTATAGTTACCAATCACTGGTGAAAATTTCTTTTTCCAAGTACCACAACCTGCATGAGCAACCATAATGATCCCACCTTCCGAGGCAACAATCTTACTATTTTTGTTGTTCTCCACAGAGAGGGGATAGTTTTTCCAGTTTGGGCAACCCATAACACCTAATGCAATCTCCCCTTTCACAATGAGAGCCAAACCGACCTGAAACAATTAGAACTTTAACCCAATAGTAGGGAATGATAAAATTAAGACACCCCCATTAAAGTTAGAGCAGCCTTATTTAAGACATAAGTTGAATACATTTCGATGACATATTCATATCAGTCTAAAATAGAGAGAAAATCCAAGTAGGAAACTTGAAAAAAGGAAGAGGAAGGCTAAAACTGATATGGCTGGAACTAACAAGAAAGATGCAACCATAAAAAAAATGGAGAAAAGATAGCTCAAAATACAATTAAGCTGTGAAAGAAAAGTGACATAACACATCGTATGTAGTTCTTTAAGAGGACTTATACAGCTGACCACAATTAGCATAGAATTATGGCCGCGTAACCAAGTTAAATTGATTTGACTACCTACAAGCCTAAGATCAATAGAGGAAATGCATAACTTGTTATTTTGCCAGTTCATCTTGTCTTCATCGTAGATAATTGTCGTCATGTCAAATTCAAGTCACCTAGACACCTACAGAATTTTCTTTTATCCTATTCAGATTCCCTGTCTAGAATCAGAGGCCTTTCCTGCATCTTAACATCAGTAAAATTCATGGCAGTGATGCCCATGCAATCCAATAGGTAATGTCATGGAATTTCTCTTTTCTTATAAATGCATCACCAGCAAACAGCCTCTACTTAGTAAGCATCAAAACTTGGTCATGAAAGAGAAAAGAAAGGCATACCACATACAGGGCATCGCTACCTCTTAAGAACCCACGAGTGCCATCAATGGGATCGAGCACCTGTAATTAAGTATATGAAGTTTAGTCGAATAGCACCAAATTTTTAGATAACTCATCTTTCTAAAAATTCCACCAGTACATAAACCTACATAGCGACTGTGTGTGTACACTTTAGGGATCATTAGTCTTACAATAAATTCACATTTTCACTAAAAAAAGACAAATTGTGTTATCAATGGTAGTATCACAATCTTACCCAGTAGGTCGCAGGTTCGGCATCAAATGAATTTGCATCCTTCCCTCCTCTATCTATAGCTTCCAACACATCGTCAGAGGTCAAAGGATCACTTCCACTGGCTTTATCACCAACTGCATTCAATATTGCTTCAACAAGGAAATCACCATCGTAGCCCTCACCATCGATAGGTTCTACAGAATTTGACCTCAGGAACCCTGAGTCCTCCTCGGCCACTAACGGTATCGAAGGAAATAACCGGTTCAGCTCTGCCTTACAATACAGTGCAATACATCAACAACCCATTAAAATGATTTCAAAAGTGATAAAGAAAGTGCAAGTTCAAGTGAAATAAAGAGAGAAGAAAAACAACCTAAGCTGATCAGAGCCTGCACACCAAAATCAGCGATGGTGACAGGCGTCCTATCATCCTTCTCAAGAATCCGGCGATCCCCGGACAGCAACGATTTCTTCACCTGAGCAATCAGAAAAATTACCACGTCGATAGAAAAAGGTACCATTTTTTATCCCAAAACATCATTTTTTATCGCATTGTAGTACAAATTAGTGTGTGTGCATTTGAAGAAATTTCACACCAATATCGTCTTTATAGCATTGCAGTGATAATTGGTGTTCATTTGAAGGATCACTGCACCAATTCGAAAAAGGAATCATTTTTTAGTCCCAAAATTTCGCCTTTTTCGCATTGTAGCAATAATTGGCGGATGTCTTGGATTGAAATGGAAGAACGAGAGGGGGAGGGGATTCTTACATCGATGCAGAGGCGGCAGGCTCGTTGGACGATGTCGACGGCCGCTTCGAGCTCGCGGTGGAACCTCGCCTTCTCCGGGGGGAAGGGGAGGCTCGACCTGGATGGGGAAGGGGAGGAATCGCTCAGATGGGGGATTCAATTCGGAAACCCTAGAGACTGTGGGAGAGGAGATTGAGATTAGGGCGTGGGTGGAGGGGATTGGGAGCAACCTGATGAGGGCGAAGGGAGGGGAGAGTGCGCGGGGATTTGAGGAGCGAAAGGGAGCATCAGATGGGCGAATGGCGAGGCGAAGTGAAGGGTTGAGAACAGCCATGCCGAGCGAGAGAGAGTCACTCATAGTTCTTGAAGTTAAGTTCTCAGGTCTGTCAGTTACTTTTTTTTTTTTGTTTAATCCAAATGAGTAATCTGCATCTAGTGTAGTGAGAGTGGGACAGTTAATTGCACTCTTGATTGCAAATTTTAACTAAGTTCTCACTTTGATCCCCAACACTTTTTATCCTTTTTTTTTGGTTTACATTTAGATCTCTAATATTTATCAATTATTTTTATTTTCATTTTTTTGTGTTGTCAAAACTACATGGAGAAGATGGATGGTTCAAATCATTTGCATATGCTTTTCAAAAATAGGAGGTTGGATTTGACTTTTGAAATATTATATGTATCATAGAAGATAAAAATTTTGAGAAAATCCTTTTAAGTTACAGCCCACAAACAACTTAAAAAAAATAAAAAATAAAAAATTCAGAAAGCTAACCATCAAGCGCTACTTACCAACACCCTAGTGTTTGTTGCATCGTGTCGAACATTAAATGCTCGTAGAATGATTTGCTAGTGCATTTTCAATCATTTTGTAATGTACAATACTTCTTAGCACCTACACTCGATTTTAGAAAGAAAATTTATTAAGATGTTTTTACTTAGTATTATAAACTCTATACTCTAATGCCGATTCTAGATCCACACTTTTAAATTAAATCTAACTGTTGTGAAATTGACACAACAAGCATGTGAAAAAAGATTTATTTGGAACAACTAACAATATAAGAGTTTTTCTTACAAAAAGAAAAATAATATAAAAGCCATAAGAGTAAAATTGGAAGGATTGGGAGCTAAATTTGGCTTGTGTTTTATTTGAGGAAACTAAATTTGGCTACGTAATAGTGCAATCGACCGGTCAAATGAACGTAGAGTGGAAAGTCGACAAATCTTCCTGGATTCGCCGCCGACTTTCACGCCCGCAACGAAAAAGAAAGAGGGCAGGGGAGGTATTCCTATTTCCTCATCGCTGCACAGTGCAATCACCGCCTTTCAAAAAGCCGTTTTTCTCGTGTAATTATCGCCTGCACCCGGTGTAAATACATCTCACACACGGACACACGATTTCCTAGATCATACAAACCTCAAAATTAAAATCTAATTTATTTGACACGTGCCATAATATTCAAAGGATCTAAATATATAAGATTATAAATTTTGACCATCATTTTATTATACTTTTAAAATTTGTAATTTTTAATACATAGGTCCTTCTCGCTATTTTAGATCATACCCCGTCGCATTTAATTTTGATTTTAATATACTAATCATTAAAAATGATGTTCGGTGCATGAAGCATATGAATACGCCGGGCGGAGGGAATTTTATTTTCTCGATTCCCGCCTCTTCGCTTTCCGACACGTTCCTCGTCTTCGGGCCCCACTTCCAGAATCTTCCATCCCGTCATCGGCACCGAACACGGCACACTTATTCGACCCATAATAACTTGCCACGCGGGAACTTACGTTGGGCCCAACGGCTCTCTTCCTGCGTTATTAATCCCGTGACGTGTAGCGAATCCCGGTGAATGGAAGCGGAGACCTGGAATCTACAAGCTGAAATTCCTATTTTGCCCCTACCAACTTCCACAAATATCCGAGCGTGCTCCCTTTGAAAACGAAATATCCCTTCCCCACTGAGACCCTTGTTCGGAAAAGGTCGAATCATTTTTCCTCTGCTTCTTCTCCAGGGTTTTCTCGTTGTTTCCACTCGCGAGGATTAGTTTCGTTTCAAATCTCTCTGATTAAGGTTCGTATCCCAAAATTTTGATCTATTTCGCTCTAGAATTTAGAGCTTTTAGGGCTCTTGTTGCTGAACTTCTGAAGCTGGATTTTTTTTTTCATTTTTTTTACGTCTTTTTTTTTTTTTAATCTTGGACAAGTATCCTTTGTTCTCGATATTTTCGTGACTAACTTGGTGAATTTGTTCCTCTGCTTGCGCTAATTTTAAGTGCTTTTTTTTCAATTTTGTTTAATTGTGGTTTGGTTGTAAGAAAATCATATAATTTCTGAAATTTCCATGCTTTGATGTAACAGTTTTAGAGCAAAGTTTGAACTATTCCAGATATGCTTGATACAGCTGTTCAAATTTGTATTTGTGGAGGAGCCCTCTTAATTTCTGTTTTTGTTGGTTAGCATGTTAATTAAGAAAGGAATATCCAGTGCATGTGTAAATTAAGCTCTGTGATTTGGGGAAAATGTTGAATTCGAAGTTTCATGAATTCCTCATATATGTATAAAATGTCGGTATTGTAGTATCTCTGATCATTTGAAATTGGAATAACTATTATTAATCATTCTTTTTCCTGCTATTTTGGTCAACCTGAGATTTTCACGAGATGCCGGGGCCCACACCATCATATAGTTGCAGTCCTTTTCTTTCTTTCCCCCCTTGGTTGCTTAATGTAGCATGTGTTAGATTTATTTGGCAAGTTATTTGCTTCTTTTATTAATTTACGGTTCCATGGCAGGATTTGGATTCCAAAGGTTTCTTCTTTTTTACTTTCTGGTTTTTTTGTGTTGAATTGGTTCAGATCCTTTGAATTTCCCTGCTTATGTTTCTATAGGTATTCTCAGAGTTTGCTTGAGTAAAACTATCTAGTTCCGATGTATTTGAAGAAAAAAGAACGTCTTTTAGTGCATCTCTGAATTATTTTTTATACAAACTGGTGGTGAAATGAGTGTAGCATATAATGACTGCAGTTTATGAGTAGATGGAGTATGTGCTTAAAGGTAATATTGGCATTTGATGATGCAAATGATAGCTTCTGTTCAAGTTGAGTTGATTCTTTTAAATGTATACTAAATTGCAGATCGCAACCTAGGATGGAAAACTTGAATTCTGATTGTTTGCTGAAAGAATTCTACATTCCCAGTTATATAATGGTTCCAGATTCACCAGTAGAGCACCTTTCTTACGTGCCTAGTTATCCAGTAATAGTTTTTATTAACACAAAAAGTGGTGGGCAACTTGGAGGCCAGCTGCTTGTGACGTGCCATGAACTTCTCAACACAGTGCAGGTAGAATATAAATTGTTAACTAAAATGAAGTGTGACGAATGATACATATTTTTCTTTTGTTTTTGGCGATGTATGTTCTTACTATTATCGGATCTCAAGATATGGATATATCTCCATTTTACACAAATATGCATTTAGAATGAACAAGAAGCTTTCGAATGTCTGCCTGCCAGGTTTTCGATGTGGGAAAGGATGCTCCAGACAAGGTGTTGCATAATCTTTATAGAAACTTTAAAAGGCTTAAATCTAATGGAGATAATCTTGCTGCTGAAATTGAGGGACGGTTAAGGCTAATAGTGAGTTGAGTCAGGAATATTCATGCACTTTGTCTTTACTTTTCTTCTTTATGTTTCATTCTTGTGTTCTTGTATTATATAAACCTATCATACATTTCAGCCTAATTTCTTTTCCTATTTCACATGAAACTATATGATTAGGTCGCTGGTGGTGACGGTACAATAAGTTGGCTGCTTGGAGTGATTTCTGATCTGAACTTAGCTCAACCACCTCCTGTTGCTACAATGCCTTTAGGAACTGGGAACAACATTCCATATTCCTTTGGCTGGGTAGGTCAAGAGAGTAAATTTGCCTTTGATACTTGTCTTTCATTGTCTTTCTCCCACTCTGATGCAGCTTGCTGGTTGACCTTATATCAGATGTCAGATATTATTAATTATTATGCCATCCAAATACTTCCGACCAAATTTAAAATTGTTACTAATTCAGATACAAAGAGCCTACAATTTATGTTTCATATGCTTTCTTTGAATGTCCTTATTGTTTCAATAAAATGAATTAACCGCTGAAGCAGTTCAGATGATATAACATTCCAGCATATTGTTATAGTGGATATGAAGATATTACTTTATCTCTTCCTATATGAGTCTGATGATTGGTTAATTTGCATATGCAGGGGAAGAAAAACCCTGGAATAGACCGTGAATCAGTCAAGTCATTTCTGGACAGAGTGATGAAAGCGAGAGAAATGAAGGTCGATAGGTTGGTCTTCTAATTACCACTCTGCTCAAATGGTTTAGCTTAGTCTAAAAATCTTTGTTTGTCTTATGTAACATTCCTTTAGTATTATTTCAGCTGGCACATTATCATGAGAATGCATGCTCCTGAAGATTGTTCTTGTGATCCGATTGCTCTTCCAGAATTGCCCCATTCTCTTCATATGTTTCGTCGTGTATCGCCTACCAATGTGCTAAACATGGTGAGATATTCTTCTTTGTTAATATGAGAATTATGTAGTTATGTAAGAAAAGGTAAGTTTTTGCTCTTTCTGTCATGGCAAAAGTTTATCTTTTAAAGTTGCCGAAAGGTTTCTAAATATCTATTCTTCCTTAGCTCATATTTTCAACTTTGGAGCTTTGAATTTTTCGCTTTTTTTTTCCAGCAGCCCAATGCTCTCCTCTTCTTTTGTCTTAGCGCATCTTGTTTGTTTGTCAATGTAATATTTTCCAACTTTTATAAATCAATTCGATTTCATAAGGTAAAGATGGAAGATGCCCTTTCTATTACTTGTTATGCCTGTTAATCCATCAGTAGAGACTACAATTGGTAGACCTGATAGTAAAAAGAATCTGATTGTATCAGGTCATTGTTTGCTTTGCAAATATATTTCTTTCTGGATTTGAGGCCAGTTCTGTGCAATAGTTGTTGCTTTCATCAAATCGACGAGCTGAGTGTTTTAATTTCTTGTGGAAGTAGGGACAACTGTTCTGTCGCTTCTTGAACTTTCAAACTTTAGAAGTACACCCCGTAATCTCTTAATTTTAAGATGTACCATCTTAGCTGCATTAAATAATGCAAATGACCCGTCAATGCGAACAACTTTTGCAGAAAGAATCCAAGAGTCATCAATCCTTTCAGATTCTCCATTCAAGAGTCATAAAGTTCTGCTTCAAGCTATTCTGTAACTCATGGTTAAGCTCCGAAGTATACATGTAATCAAAATCCTTGAACATTGTCTACTTAGCGGAGATGTATCTTTTTGGTTAAAAATGCAAAAGACATGGCTAAAGTAAGACTATCTGCAGTAGCGTTATATGCTGCATATTCTTTGCAACCGCCAGAACTTCTATTTCAGAGTACATTTTAGCCTGCATGATCATTTTAGCTTTCATAAAAGATAATTCTGTCTGTTAGTTGCACTCTTGAACTATTTTCTCGGTAGGAATTGTAAGTATCTGTATCGTTTGCTTAAATCCGATCATCCATCTTGATCTGTCTCCAGGAGGATTATCACACATTTCGTGGGGGATTTTGGAACTACTTCAGTATGGGTAAGAACATTTCCTTGGCCATCATATTGTGCTTCACACTATGATGCTTTGCTAGATTACCAACTTGTAATACAGACCTCAATATAATATTACAAGATACACACCTTCATACCCTCATGTCTCTTGTCCATTAACAGTTACACCCTTAGCTACTTATATCTGATAACTGAGAAATATTTGTGGTGGTCAGCCCCATAGTTCCACTAAAGTGAGCTCATATTGTAAGTTTTTGTTTGCGGGGTCAGCTTACCATGCTTGGTCTTGCGTATAACTGATGCCACAAAAGACAGATATGAATATTGCTTAGAGAGGGAGTTTGAATATACCCATTTTCTTGAATAGCTTAGTTGCAAGCAATCAGCATAACCAACTCATTAGAGCTTTTATGATCTAGAGAGGTAAACTGGATTTTATTATATGAACCACAATCTTTCCCTTGGTTTTTTATGATCTGCCTTCATGAAGTGATTCAGAAAAGTCCCTCCAGAAGTACATCCAATAGTAAGTACCATTTATCTGTATCGAAAATCTCGAGGATTTACATTATAAATTGTCCTAAGTCCTAACATCCATTTTAGTTTTTGGTTTCAGTTGGAACAACAGCAAAACATAAGCTAAACCAATAGATTGTTTTCGCATTTGAAAGGCAGTCTTTCTTATACGGAAAAGAAAAATGTGAACAGCAAATGACTTCATTCTCTCCTAATGTAGGAATGGATGCCCAAGTATCATATGCATTTCACTCTGAAAGGAAGTTGCATCCTGAAAAATTCAAGAATCAGCTAGGTAATCAGGTAATGCTTTCATGATGCTTGTTTCTGTGCAGACCTTGTCCAGATTCTTCTTCATTTGATATTCTGTTTATAATTTTCATATATGATTATTATGCAAGTCATGAACTTAATACAAACTGGCATAATTAAACATCACTATATATCATCATATTTTATTGTCCATTTAGTTTGCTATTCCTTATTCTCTCTGTCATTTTTTGAATCACATTGTATGAATTCTTGGACAACTATCCCTTGTTGATGGGTTTCTTATACTCTAGCGCAGAGAACATATCTTAAGCTAGGTTGTACACAAGGATGGTTCTGTACCTCTTTATGTCATCCTACTTCTCGGTAATATTATTGTTCACTGCTACACTTAATCCTTTGTTTCATCCGATTTTGTAGGTAGAACTATTATTTCTAGAAAGGCTATAGTTTCTACGGATTGAACTGGAGTTATATTAATGCATGATCATGATAACCAGCTTATTATTAAACACATGATGCCCTTTAATAGTACAGTCAGAGAGAATCAACCACAGCTAGTTGGAAAAGGTTGATCAGTTATTGTTGATCTCCAATTAAGATGGTTTGTTATATCTTTTGCAGAAGGATTCAACCTATAGATGTGGGAGAAATTCTTCTGTTACTGATAACCAATGAGAGTGTAGTTAAGTTTTAATGGTTAGCATTTAGCACTCCTTAAGAAATGCTAAAATTCACTCGACGATTCGTTATGAAATGCCTGTCTTGGTTAATAAATCCAAGGGAACTTTTCTCCCCTTGAAAAGTTGACTGTTGGAATGATTGTATATGAATACATGCAGGAATATAGCTCAGCTTGCAGAGGTCAAGATCATGAAGAAACATGGTCAGTGGGAAAAATTGCACATTCCTCGCAGGTAAGCTTAGTTCCTTGTTCTGGTTTTTAGAAGTTTGACATGGCAATTCTTGTCGAAATACTCTGCTTGGGGACGCTTTTAGTCACCGCAAAGTTGACTCCTAAAGGACCACCTTTTCCTGAGCTGTATTCCAAGGATTTTACACACCTCTGAAAAAGGGCCACTGTGGTCCTAAAGTTGAAATGTGAAATATTTTGCTTTCTTACACACACGCCAGAAAATAAAAAAATTAAAAAAAGAGGGTCATACAGACAATGCTTCTGCTTGTATTCAGTAGAGTTATGCGAGGGGGGGGGGGTGGTGGGGGTGTCTTATGTTGATTATTATTGTTTGTTCCTTTCTGCTGTTAGTTCCATCATTTTACTGCTAATTAATGTTGGTCCAATTTGCAGTATTAGGTCGATAGTCTGCCTTAATTTACCTAGTTTCTCTGGTGGATTGAATCCTTGGGGAACCCCAAGTAGGAGGAAAAAGCAAGATGTAAGTTGAAGTCTTCCGATAGATATCGAACATCTTAACTAATAATGGGGGCATTAAATGTGCTTACTCTCTTATCCTATTTTTCTTTTTCTCTTCAATGATTAATCTTGTAGCTTCTAAATTGTGCCGATCATGCAGAGGGACTTGACTCCACCATTTGTGGATGATGGCCTTCTCGAGATTGTGGGTTTTAAGGATGCTTGGCATGGGCTTGTTTTGCTCACCCCTGGGGGACACGGAACTCGTCTTGCGCAGGTAAATGCTGATTTTTAAGTACATTTGTTTCAAACCTATTGTTTTTTTTTCCTTGTTTCTGCATCTCAATGTGGTTCCCACAGTCTCTTGAAGTAAGTGACAGTTATGCTGTTATGAAACAAATTATTCACATTTATACCTAGCAGAAGTTGTATTCTCGTGCACGCCTTTCGAAAACTCATCTTCTTATACGAATGCCGCTGCCAAAACACTTAGTATTTCAGGACTGATTTCTCCACAAGAATTGTACGCTGCCTTTGTTAATATGATTCATGTGAAAATTTGGATTCCGTATTTGTGCAAATGTGCATATTTATATGTTGAATAGATGATTTTGTAAAGAATAATATGTAAAAGCCCCTCTCCCTATACTATATACAGGCACACCGCATTAAATTTGAGTTTCACAAGGGCGCAGCAGACCACGCATACATGCGAATGGATGGGGAGCCATGGAAGCAGCCTCTTCCAAGGGACGATGGCAAAGTCATAGTGGAGATTTCCCACCGCGGCCAAATCAAGATGCTCGCAGCCCCCGACAACTGCATCGCCAAGAGCATCCAGGACACCACCTCTTCTTCATCGGTTGCCAGCCATCATACTGAAGAATCTTGCATTGAGGGATCAGAAGACAGCGAATCAGAGGAGAGGAAGAAATTCGGCGCGGCAGTTTCATTCAGGTCTTCTGATGATAGGGGCATTATATTGTAAGATTAAAAAAAAAGTGTTACTTTGTGTTTAATCTCCAATAGTTTGCAGTTTGAAGCGTCCAGTCTGTATGGAAGTTGCTGCAAATTTTTTGTTTTGTTTTGTTTTTATTTATTATTTTTTTGTCTTTTTGACAAGAAAGTCTGTAGACGGCTAAAGGAAGCAGTAGAAACAGGTGTTAATTTGCTGAAATAGTTCCAACTGAAGTACGGCTCAGAATTGGAACTTCAAATTGGGGATTCTGCCACTGGTGTTCTGGAACTCATGTTAGCTTATCACTCCAGTGAGAATAATCTTTACTAGTTCCTGTTTACAAAGCACTAGTTCTATACTGAGAGGACTAGCTTTTTGTCTCTCCATATCTCGGTTCTTGATATGATTTGGAACAAATTAAAGCATCTATGCCGAACATATTCATGAACGAAAACGCACGGTATATTCATGGCATGCTACTGTGCTAGGCAACCCCCGTGAATGATAATGAGATGGGAGGATATCATATTAGATGGTTACGGTTCGCACGTGTAATGCAAATGGTTACTGATTCAATCGACGTTGCAGGTCTGATGCAAATGGTTACTTAATTTTTTTATTTTTTTCTTTTGGAGCTCTACAGCATCAAAGCATAACTGTTTATTTTTTTTCTTTTGGAGCTCTACAGCATCAAAGCATAACTGTTTTAGGGAAAGATCTTTCACAAACTATACAGGTAATCACTTCAAATTCATGCAAAAATATTAGACAATCCAGAGTTTTTGCGACTTCATCGATCCCTTATATATGCAACATAGGAACACCAATGAAATTGGGTCCTACAACTCAATTAGAGCAAACAACCAGCAGCAGAACATACCAAGTAATTATCAGATATTAGAAAAAAAAAAACAAAAGAAAAAAACATGAATACAATATATATTAATTTATTGATAATAAAGAGTCAAGCACACAACATTATTTTCTGCAGTACATATTCAAGTCCTAAATACATACGCAGGTAGACAAGCGCACAGCTTCAGTTAAAAAAATTAGAGACATGCAGCACAAGGGCCGTTGCTTATTTCGCAATCTCGGCAAACATCGATACAAGTATGCACACATGACTGAGCACACTTGCACACGCACACACACACAAAGACACACTTGCACACGCATACACACAAATACATAATTAATATTTAGAGGAAGAGAGAGAGAGAGGGTATATAAGACAGTTTCACCTCACCGTGCTTCCATTTTGGTATGGAATTGTTGGAGAAGAGTGGCTGTTCATAACCATCGAGCTTTCATAGGCTTCTTGTAGCATGGACAATGCTTGTGATCGAAATGAAATGAGCGATAGTTTGCTTCTGGCTCATCCCACATTAGATTACCCCACCAATCCTTCTCGCAGCTAATCTTCACAACTCTCTTTGACCGACCGTCCGATCGGTCAAAAAGAGAGAGTTTTCTTAGACTGGAACATCCCCTAATCACGATGTCTTGTAGCGATGGAGCACAAATATTAGGCTTGTATATGTGCTGTAGCTTCGGAAGCTCCTCTAGATGAAGGGACCTCAGTTTCGGGAGTAGCTTCGGAATCGCTCCCCTTTTCTCTTCATCATCATCATAGTCAGTGAAAATGGCCGTCAAATCGCCACAATAGCGGATGTCAATGGTTTCCAAGTTGCATGGCTCCGAGAGTGAGGGAAGTACATACTTTAGCCTCGTGCAAAACTCCAAATAAATATGCTTCAACTGTGAATAGCTTTCCGGCACAATCATTATTCCCCTTTTGCATATAGCGTCGAGCCTCGGAAGATGGCTGAGCCACATGCTCTCCAATTTCACCAGAACATTACGACCACCCTTATCCCAATCGGCAAAGACAACTTCCATGTTAGGGCAGTTCTCAATGCGGAAGCATTTGAGACTGCTCATTGAAACATTCGCGGCTATGGCCGATGTGTTTTCATGCACGAATAAAGATTCTGCAAATCTCATAAACCGTCTAAATGATTCTTCTTCTGTTAGGGAACGGTGGTTACCTCCATCGACCTCTATGTGATTATTCAGGGGCATTGCTGGTGGTGATGGGCGATGCGGACGGCGATGATCTTTCATGGCGGCCAAAGCGTCGGCGTAACGGGGTGTCGACAGGTTTGATACAATGAGCGGGCTCGATTTAGTAGTTGAAGTTGTTCGAGCACCCGGTTTGGTCGTAGTATACGTAATATCACCTCTCTTAATAGTGGAAGAACACTTGACATGAATATGGATGCGAGCTCTTGTTCTGTCTAAATGAGCAGGAAAGGCCCGTTTGAGTGACCGGAAGAGCCTAACATCCCTCACGACTACATGAGCTTGGAAAACTCTTCCATCAGCATCATGACTAATACCCGTAGTAGTGTCATAATGCTCTGTTTGATTTTTAAAGGATTCGAGGCACCTGTCAACACCGCAAGTATTGTTATAGTTATCCAAGTATAGCTCATCCAAGCTTGGTAGTTCTCCTTCTTTCCCAAGGACTACTCTACAGAGCTGCTCACATCCCAGGAGGTACAATTGCTTCAGCCGTGGGAGATTGTAGGGCCGGCTTTCCTCATCAAAGAACTTCAAAACTTTGACTGCCGTGCACGAAAGGTTGAGCTCCTCGAGCTTCAATAATTCTTGTAGGTCTACGTTCTCCAACTTGCGGCATCCTTGCAGGCAGAGCTTGGTGATCAGCACAGATTCGCTGAGGCGGAAGGTCTTGAGGTTGGGCAAAGAAGTTGGGTCCGCCGGCTCTACCTCTTGTAGTGATGTGCAGCTTCGTAGGCTGACCGTCTTGATTGTGGCAGGGAGATGATTAAGGTTTAGAGATTCTAACCAGTCGCAATTATCAAGAATGAGCTTTTTGAGGTTGATTGCCATTGACAGGAACTTATGCATGTGCTGAAAAAAGCCTTCGTCGATCCCCTCCAATTGCACTACTGGACAGTTAATTCGGAGTTTGCGAAGGCTTCCTAGCCCTTTTCGAGCTCCCAGGAGTGGGAAGGCAAATGTTTTATCTGTTAGATCGAACTTGTGGAGGTTGGGCATGCTGTCAAAGGCTTTGCCCGCTGAAAGGAACTTATCGGCGTCCGAATTATATAAAATCAAGACCCATAAGCTATCAAAAAGTATTGGTCCTCCTAGCCCTTCTTGTGCTAACAAGCGAGGGGAGGCGTTAACTGAAGATCGCTCCCCAGTCACTTGGCATCGCTCCATCTTAAGCATCCTCAGGTTGCGAAGATGAACGAAAGAGGAATCTATAGGGCCCACTATACAGCCGGAAAGGTCTAGCACTCGAACGTTGCTGAAACGCTCGAAAAATCTATCCGGCAGAGCTCGGTGCGTCCACTCAAAATTCCAGAAGATGGAGGAAATGTTGCCATACACTGAAGTCCCACGTTCTACATCTTGTCCACAAATATTATCAAGGAAATCGAGTAGTTCAGCTGGATCATCCGGAGAAATCTGTACCGCCATCCAGCGGTAACTCTCCGATTGTATCGCATCTCGGTGGTGTTCGTAATAAATGTCCCGGCGGATTACTAAAGTTTTAGGAGGCAGCAACTCAGGAGGACTGGACGACATTAATCCTCCGGAAGTGACAATTTCTTTCCACAATTTTTGTTCTTCCTCTCCTGCTGGTGATACCCACCGAGCCACTGCCTTCCCGATCTCCCAGCAGGCCGCGTGATCCCCTTCCCCTTCCCCTTCCCCTTGTAAAATTGGCTCGCACACTAAATAATTAACAGCATGCCGTCGTGGTTGCGGTAGCGGTAGCTCTCCGGTATACGTATCCAGGAGGAATAAATACAAGAGGCACCTGTGGACTGTTGACGGGGTGGCTTGCAATTGCAATTGCAACCTCCCAGTACGGCCGCTGCTGCTCTCGTTGATGTAACGGGCAATTTCGACAGCCTCAGCATACACGCACTCAAGTGCAGCATTAATTTGCCGTACAAAGACGATAGCATTCGCCCTTTCCAACATGACGCGCGCTTGGCGGCCGAATTCCTCCGCAGCCTTAAATCCCCTCCCAAACGTCCACGGCACCTTGTGGGGGGCCCATCTGGCGATAGGAATCTCCAAATCATTGAAGTCGATAAATTGATTCGCGTAAACGCTGCCGAGGAGGAGCAGCACGCGACGATCCTTCACAGCGAGGCGGATCTCCTCCGCGACTTCCGGCATCATGCCTCTTGAGCCGGCCGGCACCCCACTGAAGTCGTCCTCCTCGTCCGCCTCGTCAAGCTTCGCCATTACCGCGGGCTCTAGATTGATCAGCTGCTCCGCGACCGCCCTCTGCGCCTCCCTGGGGCTCCCATATATTGTGAACCGCACCAGCTTGATCACCGTGTCGAACCGGATCAGCTCCTTCTTCTCGACCGCTTCCGCCGCCCGTCGGAGAACGGCCGACGCCCCAACTCCCTCCCATGCATAGACGTAGATGTCCCATACGCGCTCGTCGCGCAAGCACTCAACCACCTTACTCTCTAACTCCTCGTACGTATATGCCTCGATCTCCTTCCAAGACAACATATCTCTTAACTATTATTATATCTAACTAGCTAGCCGTAGGTTTCGATCATCAAACCGATCCATCGAGTTTCATTAACTAGCTAGCTTGATAGTACGTACGTTCTCTTTCTCTAATTAATTCTCGATCCCCGCGCGCGCGCGCCTAGCTAGCTCCAGATGGAAATTAATGGACGCACACGCTCCGCCTTGCTCTCCATCTGCAGGCAAGCTGATCTACCTGTTAAATTATTTTTATCAAATCACTCGATCATTTTCACTTTTTTAAATTAAATTTCTTTCGTCAATATATATATATATATATATATATATATATATATATATANATATATATATATATATATATATATATATATATATATATATATATATATATATATATATATATATATATATATCTTAAAAATTAATCAGCCAAGAATTGCCGTGTAGCAATTAAGGGTGGGTTGGTGCGCTAGAGGGAAAGAAAAAAAAAAAAAAAAAACACTACATATTTAGTATTGAAGTGACAAATTCTAGCTAGGCAGACAAAATCATCAAAGAACCGCTCGCGCTTTAGTCCCTATTTTAATTACTCTCTGCGATAAAAATTTCATCAATTACTTAACTATATATTTTTTTTTACTATTATTTTAAATAAATCCAACTATTTACGTTCTGATATAAAATTTTATAAAAATAAATTTGTGTTTGAATAAATAATACAATAGAGTCGTATATATAAATTGAACAAATATTTTCAATAAACTATCAATTTTGATAGTATTAGCAAAATAAAAGTTTTTCTACATCTACTTTCTTTTTTCTAATTGCAAACTAAATAGATAATGAGATTTGGAAAACTGTGATATATCATCTTATTTTAGCAAAGTCCATTGCCTAATTTGTCTATTTTTTAAATTTTCTGCTCTATTTTAAAATATGACAAAATATATTATAGGAGAATAATTAATTAACATAATTTTTTTTGAGAGATAATTAACATAATTTTTAATTCAAGAAGGTACGTAATTGCGACATGTCTAAAGTGCATGAAAACATTTTATAATTTGGTCCAAATTCTATTATGTACAGTACAGTAGCAATCGAACACAACATTGGTTTCTCGCAAGAGTATTATGGTTACCCTCCATCCTACTTTACTTATTTCAACTATATGTTAATTTACCACTAACTAGATTGCTTAATTAATCATTTGGTTTTTGGGAAGGGACCAAATGGCTGAGGGTTTCTACACTTTATCCTCTTAATATAGAATTTGCATCGGTGTCTTACTTGTTAATCATCGGTATCTTACTTGTTAAATATTTTCCTTTCTCTTTAACTATTTTGTTGTTATATTTTTTTTGCCTTTTGTTTTATTTTATTTTCCTTATTTCTTTTGGGTATCAGGAAGGTGTAATTTCTTTCATGCTAGTTAAATTTTCGCGCACTACTGTGGATATAAAATATTTTACTAACAGAATTTTATAAATATATATTTTTATTTAATTAATAAATAAAAATTAGTTTAATAATTAAACTAATTTAATTAAAAATAGTTTATATTAGTAAACGTGTGAAATAAGTTTTTGTAAGAGTAACTAATTAATAATAATATATGTATAAGTAAAAGGCTACTAATATGAGTATTGAATGATTAAAATTATTAAAACACAATATGATATATATTAATAATATTTAATTAAGCAAGTTTATCACAATAGTTATAAAAAAAATTATGTAAGAACTCATTATTAATTAAATAATTTTATAAAATTATAAAAAAAAAATATTTATTTAAAGAAACATAAATAAACTTGGCTTAAAAATTGGAAAAAGATAGAGTGTAAGAGAATTATAAGAACTTTTAGTAATTAAAATTAATGTTATATTAATGACTAAAATTATTTTATATAGAAATGTGTGACAAAAAGTTAGAAACTATTTCATAAGTTAAATTCTTTTAGAGGAAGAAGTTATAAAGATTCAATAAGCACGTAGAATAGTAAAATAGAAATTATTTCGTGCATCATGTATATATCTATATCTTGTACACTGTATTTCTAAATTCTATTATAAAAATTCAAACTCAGTAATTTTTTATATGATGTAAATTATATCTATAAAATTAGGTTTGATTTTACTATATTTATCTTTAAAAAATTGATCCAATTCATGTGATGTATTAATAGACCTGGTGTAAACAATAATTTCTCATATTTGTAAAGGAAAGAGAGAAGAGGAGGATTAAGGAGAGAGTAACACATGGCAAAAAATACTCTCTTCATAGATATACTAGTGTAGTGACCCGTGTGATGCGACGGATAGATAATTGAAAAAAAAAACGATGACAAAGGAAGAGAAAATGGCAATGAAAAAAACGACGATGAAGGATGGGATTCATTTTACCAATGAAGGAAGGTAACAGTAGAAGGAAGAGGAAGAGGAACAGTCACGCCCACTGCAGAGATATGACTCGGTTCTATTCAAGCAAATAAAGGGAAATCCGGTTCAATTCAGGCAAAAAAAAGAAAAACTTGAATCGGTTCTGAGTGGAGTCCACACTCGACGGTGATCGGTTTGGTTCAAGCAAAGAAAGAAAAAAAATTCGGTTCAAAGATAGAAACATGTGGAGTAGTTTAACCAGTTTAGCCTAATGCAATAGGTTGGCCCTATTCAGTTCAAATAAAGAAAGAGAAAACTAGATTCAGTTCAAACAAAAAAAAAGAGAAACATGTGGAAGACTTGAGCCACTTTGAGTGAAAAAAAAAAAAAAAAAAATCGGTTCGGTTCAAGCGAAAGAAAATAAAAATATGTGGAGAACTTGAGCCGGTTCGAGGTTGAGCCTACACTCAACAAATGAAAAAAATGTTGCCATGTGGCAATTTAGGAGGAGTAATGTATAAGATATAGATTTCTATAAATATTTCCATAGATATGATCTTCGATTGAACATGTATTTCAAATTTGTGCACAAAAAGAAGATGGAATCTATTCATAATCCAATTATTCTCGTCATATATAATATAGTAAAACAATATAGAGCTATTAGAAATAAATTAATTAAGAGCCTAGGCTATTTGATGATAAATTATTAAGCTACCGTTTGGTTGGGGGTTAAGGGGTGGAATAACCCCTTAACCCCCAATTTATACCCAAACACCATGAAAAAAGGGTGGGGTTTACTAACCCCACTCCCCCTCCCAACTTTAACCCCGCACGCATCCCGAGTCCTCACCTTTTTCTTTTTTATCAATCATTAACCCCACTCCCCTTCCCAACTTTAACCCCGCACGCATCCCGAGCCCTCACCTTTTTTCTTATTTATCAATCATTATCTTCTTATCCCACCTACTCCAACCAAACACAAAAAAATTTTAACACCACTTTAACCCTGAACTTAACCCTATCCCTGGTATAGCTACTTTTTCCTTAACCCCGAACCAAACGAAGGCTAAGTGTTCCTTACACCGAGGCTTCTAAAACTCGAATCTAGATAATTTAAAATCCAATTTTAAGTCATTAGATGTAACCTATAACTCCTAAATAGTTTATACACAAAAAATCTTCATCAAATACATAGTTTAAAAAGAAAAATTAATTGTACGTATACAAAAAAATATATCTACTATTTGTTCTAAGACAAAAGGGCTATTAAAGAGGCAACACTGTCTCTCCTTCTCCTCTGCTCCCCTGATTACTTTCCTCTTACTCTGTTTTGGGCTTTAAACAGAGCTTCAAGAAGCTTCTACAGGAAGCTAGACACCCGACTCTGACTTAAGTTGGTTCAAAACTAACTTTAGTTGCCTATTAACAGATGTGAGGTTCCCACACCAAAGGCAACAATGTGGATGAGTTTCTATAGAGAGTGAGGATGTGTAAGAGGTGTGTAGAAGTCTTTCTTGTTGAGGAGGAATTCTACGCTGTCACACTTGCACCACGTCATCAATAACAAGCCAATCACATTCCTTCTTTTCAAACAAAAGTACAATAAAAATATTTTTTTACAATTATGACGGGACATATATTTTTAAAAGAATTAATTTGATTAGTTTGTTACGCCACGTCACTAATATACCCGTTGCATTCTAGAATTTTTCCTTGTTGAGAGAGGTACTTAGTGTCCGAGTCTTTGCAACTTCGGGTGTGAATGTGTGCATGTGAGTCGACCACAAATAATTGTTGTATGTGAAGGATTATTTTTTATATTGTTATTATTTTTGGTTTGCCAATATTCTATAGGCTACGAAAATTATAAATTTTAATTTCTACGTATGTTTCATAAAACATATCTCATGGTTTACATTTGAACATTAAGACTTGTTAGTTTGAGTTGCCGAGATTCCTGTGTATACCACAGTGCATGCAATAAGCAATTTTTCTAGCTAATAGAACAAGGAAGTAGCAATTACAACAAAATAAGCAACAAAAAGAAGTACAATATATCAAGGAAGAATTAATAAATTAAGCATTAATAAAAGATCGTCTCCTAGCTTTGCACTACTCAAATAGATATTATGCATTATATATATCCGGTAATAGAATAAGAAAAATAAGAAAGACAATCAAACGATATAAAATGTAATCACAAGAGTAAATAATGCAAGAAATTAATGCTCGTACCCGAATGGCTAAACGCCTGTGAGTTTATTTGCGAAAGAGAAAGAGCAGCAGAAGCCCAATATTCCCACGAGATCTAAACAACCTTCAACATGCCGAAGAAAGCAATTAGGATGGGATATATTTATAAGCGAGAATGAGAAACAAACGAATTAATTAACATGCGACAAAAGTGATTCTTTGCTTGTCACTTTAGAAAGTTATCGATTCCAAAGCAAATTAGTTAAAAACGACATAGACATGTGCATATATACAGCTGGGTATTCTTTGCTCCTTCCATACTCTTGGGTCGTTTACTTTAGAAGATTGTTATTTATATATTCTCGGGTTGATCTATAGCTATTGGAGTTTTGGTCTAATCTAAACACGCTGTGATAGAATTCGAACAAATCTATAAGAATTTGTCTAACTCAAAAGCTTAATTAGTATTCTCTTTATTAATTGGCAGTAAATCATAATAACGTACAATTTCGTGGATACCAGTGAATTATATTGTTTGTAATGAATGGAATTGCATTGAATTCTATTTAGTGGGTTTTGAAACATATATTATTAAACAAATTAAGTCGATCCAATTGAGAACATTTCAGGAGGAAACACTTGGCTCAATTCGTGTCGGTGGATAACAGGAAACCGGCAAAGCATTTGTTATGCATTCTTTTTCTTTTTCTTTTTCCTTTTTCCCTTTTTTATTTTAAAGGAAACCGAGAATTTAAACCATGTATATGCAGATCCATTTGGTTGTGTTGCAAATCGGTTTTGAAATCCTTGGAGGAAGCCAATAATTAACCTGTTTTTATTTGAAACCAAATGCTTGGAGGTAACAAATTAAACTGTCCAATTAATGATTCACCGGTGATTAAGAGTCAAGACCAATACATTGTACAGACCAACATTTGACAAAAAGGCTTCTTACTCCGTTGTGGTCAGTCCGGACACGATCCTATGGCGGTGGAGTACTACTGATGGACACTTTTCGGTCAAATCAACCTACTAGGCCTTGATGGACGGCGGGACGAGAGATGCACGTGCCCCTGTTCTATGGAACCTTAAAATCCCTCTAAAAGTGAAAGTGTTTTGCTGGTTGATTCTCAAGAAAAGAATTCTTACACGTGATAAGCTTGCTAAGAGAGGGTGGTTAGACGACCCTACCTGTGTACTATGCGGGTCGGAGGAGGAAACTGTGAACCATCTATTTACCAGCTGCGTTTTCTGTAAATTCATTATAGCGACAGGGGTGGACGATATTCAGGCCCAAGACCTCGGGAGGAAAGTCAGTCTCGTGTGGTATAGGTGGAAGGTCAGGAAGGATAAACATAAGAAGCGATCTCGGCTTGCCGATCTAGTCGCCTGCTGGTGGATCATTTGGAAGATCAGAAACGACTCAATCTTTCGTAATATTCCCCCGAACCTTGGGATTGCGGTTTACAGACTCAAACTTCTTGTGATGGATTGGGACCTTCTTCTCGGGCCATAAACATCTATAAGTAATTTTGTGTGTGTGTGTGTGTGTGTATTTTTTTTTTTTTTTTCGGGGCCTGGTTGCCTCACACTTGTAGCTTAATTCACCTCTCCAATGAATGAAGCGGGTAGCGTGCTACTTTTTTGTCAAAAAAAATATTTGACAAAAAGGCATAAATAGCTCATTCATTAGAAGATTATAAGATCCTAAAACATGCAAATTAACTGGTCGATCACCAAATGGTTATAATTCTAAGGAGATTAATTCATTAATTAACCTAGAGATAAGATACGCATATATGGAATTAGAACCTAGCTAATTAACATTAGAATTAATAAATTATAATCTTCCAACAAGTACTAGCTAGCTACAGCAGTGCCACCCTGCTTGGCTTTGGCGTTGTTGGCGCCACCCAACTCGAGATTTGAATTTGCCGCGGCGACGTGGACGTCGTCGTCGTGAGCAAGGAAGTGGCCCCAGAACCAGTGGGCCCTCCAGACGAGCAGCATCTCCTCGATGGGGACGTTCTTGGTCTCCGGGAGGAAGAGGGCGATGAAGGCGGTCATGAGCACGACCCAGGCGGCGAAGAAGAAGAAGAGGAAGTACTTGAGGTGGCAGAGCATGGCCAGGAACGCCTGCGCCACCCCGAACGTGAACAGCATGTTCACCGACACGTTGATGCTCTGCCCCGCCGACCGGATCTCCAGCGGGAAGATCTCGCTCGGCACCAGCCACCCCAGCGGCCCCCACGACCACGCGAACCCCGCCACGTACAGGCAGATGAACAGCACCACCACCGCCGCGTACCCCCGCGACAGCCCCTCTTCCGCCTCCCCGCTCAGCCCGAACTTCTTCGCTATCAGCGTCCCCACTATCACCTGCGTACGTGAATGCAATTCATTCATTCATTCATTATTTGATATGCATACACGCGTGCATGCTAACGTATAGAATTGCTGACTAGATGATATACCTGACAAATGAGCATCTGGGCGCCGCCTTGGAGGAAGAGCTTGCGGCGGCCAACCTTGTCGACCGTCGCTATGGAAACCAATGTGGCGAACGCATTCACCAACCCGGTGATCACCGACGACATGAGGGAGGCATCGCCGCCAAAGCCGATGGTCTTGAAGAGCACCGGAGCGTAGAACGTGATGACGTTGATGCCCGTGAGCTGCTGGAACGCGGGGATCAGCACGGCCATCGTCAGCTGCGGCCGGTACTTGCGCTTGATGATGTTCGCCCACGGGTGCTTGACCAGCTTCGACTCCTCACTGGCGGCGATGAGGTCGTTGAACTCGTCGAGGATGTCGTCGGTGCCGCGGATGCGGCGGAGCATGCGCTTGGCCCGGTCAGCGTGGCCACGCTCGATGAGGGAGTTGGGGGTGTCGGGGAGGAACAGAGATCCGACGGCGATGATGGCTCCGGGGATGGCCGCGAGGGCGAGGCTGATGCGCCACCCCCACCCGCCCTTGATCTTCGCCGTCCCGTAGTTGATGAGATTCGCGCAGAGGATCCCGATCGTGATCATCAACTGGAACCCGATGTTCAGCATGCCGCGGAGCCGCGCCGGCGCCATCTCCGACAGGTACAGCGGCACCGACTGCATCGTACATACCATTTAAATACCATGCACGAACATTTAATAAATAAATTTGCTCTATTAATTTCTAGTAGAGATGATTCTGATGATAACTTGAAAATCCTTCTGAAAGTATGTCGACATATTATACTTGATTGGCGAAGCCGACGCCGACGCCGAGCAGGATGCGACCGAGTATGAGCATGAGCACGTTCCTGGCGGCGCCGTTGACGGCGGCGCCGGCGAGGAAGGTGACACCCCCGCCCAGCATGGACCACTTCCGGCCGAACACCCGCGTGACGGACGACGCGAAGAAGGAGGCGATCAGCGCCGCCAGGTAGAGCGACGACGTGAACGCCGTCAGCAGCTGGCTGTCGAACTTGCAGTACTGGTTCGCGCTCTCGTCGGCCTTCTCCTGCCGGTACACCGACGGGAAGAACTTCATCAAGAACGGGTCCATCGACGTCACTCCCCCTATTTCCAACAAATCATGCAAACAATAATTACATAATTAAACAAACAACATCCGAATCGTATAAATTAAACAACCGCTCATCTCTACTCTACTATTTTACGTACGATCAAGCTTTTATTTTATCTCACGACGCATGCATGCACGTAGAAATGGCGCGGACGTAGCATTTTGATTTTCTTTTCTGATATAATAAATTAATCAACTAATTAGTTACCGGAGATGCCGAGGTCGTAGCCGAAGATGAGGCCGCCGGTGGCGGCGACGAAGCAGGTGAAGAGGACGTAGAGGGTGAGGTTACCGGGGTAATCTCTACCACCTCCTCCATTGCTCACGATGACCGCTCCCGCCATTATGAATTTCAAAAGAGAAAAAAAAAAAAAAAGCTCCGGAGTTAACAACACTAAAGCCTAAGTAACCAAGCTTAAACTAATTAAGCTTTGTTATTAGTGGTAGCAGTAGTGAGTAACAGATAAAGGGGAGGGTTTTGAGGTGGGGGGGATGGAGGGATGTATTTATAGGGCAATAGAGGGGGTTTTACATAAAAAATGGTGACGTGGCGGATTAGTTGGGGGCGGAATAGGTGGGAGAGGGATAGCGCGCGGTGGACTCGCCCCAACTTGGAACTAACTCCGCATCATTTTTGGAGTGGGTTCGCAATGGATAGGAGATCTCCGCCGTCCATTTTGTTTGTATGACTCGGCTTGCTACAGCATCTTAATTAGCTGGAATTCTTAGTCTTTTCATTTCAATTTTATTATTATTATTATTATTATTTTTGAACTAGTTTTGTAAGAAAACTACTTGTGTAAGTTAGTGATTATATTTTTTTGGCATTTTTTTATTGATTTTTTTCATTTTTTTTCTATCTCGGACATATAGAAACTAATTACTCACTTTATGGCATTCAAGAGAATACGATAATGTAATCTCTTTGTATCCTTTTTGGGATGATAAGATTCATGACAATGTAGCGTATTAATTGTTCATAAGAGACAATTTGTGTGGATCACAAATATCTACAGTTTATCCTTCAGTAAATGCAAAACTAATGAACATTATTTGAGTTCCGACTTTAAGACCAAAGGTCCAAACCTCCTTGTGTGCTTAAATAGTGACCCAAGCTTCATCTTTAATATTATTTATTACTGTGTGATGTATGAGGCTTATAGGATGCAAGATTTTTCTTTTTTGAAAAAAAAAAAAAAAATTGTTGTCTTTTTCTTAAAGGGCCTTATAAAGAAAAGGTCCATACTTCTAGACAATGGGCTCCATTGAGAGGTGGCTTGTGACCTGGCCTGGCTACCCAATGCCTGTTAAAAATGGGCTGTACTAATAGTCTATATGACAATATTTGAGCATATCATACTCAAGTTGAATCACAAGTTAAAAAAGTTAGAAACGCCAAATTTTACCGAACTAAGAAATAATTAGTCGACACCAAAACAATCCGGTGCCAAAAAAAAAAAAAAAAAAAAAAAAAAGAAAAAGAAAAAGAAAAGGAGATTTGGATGTTAAACATCAAAATTCATGTAAAAAAAAAATGATGAAATGAGTAAAAATAACATGGCCAATTTGCATAAAAAATTCACTTATTTTGGACTTTTGCAAAACCGGGCCATTTTTTCGTTTTTGCAGATTCGGTCAACTTTTTCAGCAAACTGACCAAAATACCCTTTTTACTTTTTCTCTTTCCTCTTTCTCTCTCCTCTTCGTTTCTCTCGTTTTTTTTTTTTCTCGCCGGCAGAGCGGAGGCGGAAACGGTCCGTCTCGCCTCTCACCCTCATTCTCTAGCCCTCGCCCTCGCCCTCGCCCCTGCCCTCGTCCACGCACCCCCCACCTTCCTCGCCTCCAACCCCGCCAAGGTCGCGCCACGACTTTTTTTTTTTCTTGCTTTTCTTTTCTTTTCTCTCGGACTCTTCTCCACCGTCTCGACGACGATGCCTCTCTCGTCCTTCTCATCCTTCCCGCCCTTCTCATCTCTCCTTCTCCCTCATTCTCTGCCGCCTCCGACGACGATGCATCTTCGCCGGCGCCGACGTTGACACCGTGGAGGTCACTGCGGCGCTACAGACTGGAGTGGGGTCCTTAGCGGTGTCGTCGCCGCACCGTGGCTTGTTAGCAGAGAAGGTGACAAAAAAAATTATAGAAAAACAGAAAAAAAAAATAAAGATAAAAAATTATATAAAAGAAGGATAAACTCAAATTGGTATCGTTAACTGCAAAAAAATTATAAGTTGCACCTATTTAAGATGTAAACTGCAGCTTTAAGATGAAAACTACACTCTTTAAACGAAAATTACACTCTTTGAGAAATATTTACACTGTTTCTCTTCTTATTACACACTCTTTCAGATGTAAACTGCATCCATTAAGATGAAAGTTACACTCTTTAAAAAAAATTGCACTGTTTCTTCTATTTGTTCGCAACATTTCTCCTCTTGTTACACTGTTTTTTTATCTTAAACTTCATTTTAAGAGATATTTATACTGTTTCTCCTCTTGTTGCACCATTTTTGTGTAAATAAGAGGAGAAATAGTGCAACAAGAGGAGAAACAGTGCAAAAAGAGAAGGAACTGCACTGTTTTAAGAGATATATATACTGTTTCTCTCTTGTTGCACCGTTTCTGTGTAAACAAGAGGAGAATAGTGCAAAACAAGAGGGAAAGGGAAATGCACTGTTTTAAGAGATTATATTTACTATTTCTTCTCTTGTTGCACTGTTTCTCCTCTTGTTGCACCTTTCTTGTAAAACAATAGTGAGAAATAGTGCCAACAAGAGGAGAAACAATGCAATAGAGGAGAAACTGCACCCTTTGAAAGATATTTATACTGTTTCTCTCTTTTGCATTGTTTCTCCTCTTGTACCATTTCTGTGTAAATAAGAGGAGAAATAGTGCAACAACAGGAGAAACAGTGCAACAAAAGGAGAAACAGTATAAATATCACTTAAAAGGATGCAGTTTAAGATAAAAAATAGTATAATTTTCGTTCAAAGAGTATAATTTTTATCTTAAAGCAGCAGTTTACATCTTAAATAGTGCAACTTATAATTTTTTTTGTAATTAACGATGTAATTTCATCTTCATCCTTCTTTTTATATAATTTTTTATCTTTATTTTTTTTTTCTGTTTTTTCTATAATTTTTTTGTCACCTTCTCTGCCAACAGCTACGGCGCCGATGACGGCGCCGGTGACGACGCCGCTAAGGACCCCCCGCTCCGAGGCTGTAACGCCGCAGTGACCTTTACGGTGTCGACGTCGGCGCCGGCGAAGATAAATCGTCGTCGGAGGCGGCAGAAAATGAGGGAGAGGGAGAGATGAGAAGGGCGGGGAAGGGCGAGAGGCGTCATCGTCGGAGACGGTGGAGAAGAGTCGGAGAAGAAAAGAAAAGAAAAAAACAAAAAAAAAAAAGTCGCGGCGCGGCCTTAACGGGGTCGGAAGCGAGGAAGGTGGGGGGTGCATGGACGAGGGCAAGGACGAGGGCGAGAGCATGAGGGTGAGAGGCGAGACGGACCGTTTCTGCCTCCGCTCCGCCTCCGGCGAGAAAAACAAAAAGAACAAGAGAAACGAAGAAGAGAGAGAAAGAGGAAAGAGAAAAAGTAATAAGGGTATTTTGGTCAGTTTGCTGAAAAAGCGGACCGAATCTGCAAAAGTGAAAAAGGTGGCCCGATTTTGCAAAAGCCCAAAATAAGTGGATTTTTTATGCAAATTGGCCAAATAACATCTGCAACAGAGAGTTGCCAGTAAAATCATACTTCACATGCTCCCAACAAATTCTTTAACTGCAGTTGCAAAATTAGCAATATAATAAAAGGCATCCCAATTGTTTAAGAAGGATAGCACAAACTTCTCTAATAGTGTTGGGTTAGTGTTGGGTTCTCATTCAACTATCCATGTGAGCATTTTCTTCTTTTTATGTTTCTACATCCAAAATCCAAAATTTGACTTATAATCGCAATTTATCCATCCAAAGTAATTATATATACTTCCTTGTTAGCTACTTAATAGTCAATGCATTCACTTGGTGACATTCTCTTTATCTTTTCTTCTCCTCGGTAACCATGCTAATCGTTAAATTAAATTACATTATTAACTTCTTTTAAGCCACACACACAAACTGCTAATGCGTTACTTTGCATCGTGTTGCTTGATTAATTTAACATGTAAATTAATCAAGCATCAAAATATCTACCTATATATAAAAAAGCTGGTTTGCGCTAAACGCTGCTATTCGATGCAATCGATGAGTCAATGGAGTGCCCTTTTTATTTCTTCTCCTCTTTAATCACTTCTTTTGATGCTCATTTGACATCCCCAAACCCCAAAAAGCAGGGAAGTGTCAAGAAGTTACATAATCGATGCAGGATAAATAAATAAACACATAAATTTATTTTAATTACTCTGGCACTGTGCTATATAGAGCAGATCCTTTACCAGCTAAACCAAGAATGTTTCCAATAGAAAAAGTTAATAGTACCATGTAATTTTTCTGCAGTGAAACACAACATGGTTAGAGAAACTGACATTTATTGTGATCTCATGCAGCAGAGGTCTCATTACATGTTTCTGCTGTGTGTAGAACATTGAAGGGAATGAAAGATAAAGCTGAAGAAAGGTTCTGAAGAGTAACCAACATGTAACATGTTCTAGTACTATATCATCACTGACACTTCATTCTGTGACAATAAATGTGGTCTCCCCTGCATTGCCTCATCACATCTACCTTCCTAGTGAATATTTGCTGGGTCCTAAATTACACCAAGAATCCTCCAACTACATCACATTTTACTAGAAGACCCTTAATTTCATGTTTTTCATAAGCAGCCACTCAAAACATTCACTTTCCTAATTTGATAAGTTCTGTTTATTTCAGCGATTTTGTTCGATAGAAATTGAAGTTCAGTGCATGTTGTAAACGCGACAGTGATGCTCTGTATCTAACAAATATAAAGAACCTCAACCACTTCTATTTAACATTCTTTACCAACTTATTACATATTACGAGCAATTTACACAGTGAATGTTGGAAATATTTCTTTGCTAGTCCTCTGCAGCCTCTGAAGATTTCCAAAGACATGGAATCTCAACAAAAGCTTGTCTACTCATGCATGGGGTAGGCGAATTAAGTGACAAAAGTGTTAGAGGGTAGAATTGATTAGAAAACTCACTCAATTTTAACTCCAAATTCCATTGAACATGCTCCGAATTCGACCGCCCGCGAGCTTCTTAACGATCTTCTTCGCATCTGACACATTGAACTCAGCGAGCTTCTCCAGGTGCTTGACATAATCCGAAGACATGATCTTCCTCCGCCCGCTATTGCTGTCGGTTATGTACATTAAGACCGAGAGCAAGAACTTCTTCGTCACCGACTTCTCTTCTTCCGGTTTTAGCAGCTGCAGAATCCGGCTCACGTTATGCTCGTCCTGAATAAACCTGCGCCGGTTTCTCTGCACTGAGATAATGCTGCAGAGCGCCTCGGCCGCCATTTCGCGAACGTGAGAGGACGAGACGTCGATCATCCGCACGAGCTCAGGCATGAAGCCGGCGTCGCCCATGGCCTTCTTGGCCTCAGCGGAGAGTCCGCACAAGCGGCACGAGGCCTTCAGTGCGGATTGCTGGATCGAGATCTCGCCGTTCTTTATGAAGAAGAGGACCTGGTTTAGGAATCCAGAGGCGATCAAACGGTTCGTCGAGCTTGTAGAAGAGAAGGAGAGGGCTTCAATAGCCCGGAGAGCGACCTCTCTTGACTTGGATGAGTGAGGAGAGTTTGGGTCCAAGAACCGAAGGAGCAATTCGACTACTTCTTCTTTACTCATTCTGCGTTCGACTAAATGCTCCGAGGAGAAAATGGCGGCGAGGAATTCAATTGCTTGTATCTGAATCACCTCCTGGGTTGAATTCAAGAGATTTACGAAGATGGGGATTGCTCCGTCTTCTAACATGAACCGCTTGATCTCCTCAACTGCGCTCAGGCTCTTCAGAACGCTACATGCCGAGCAAACCAATTCCGAGCCGCTGTTAACATCGCCGCAGACTTTAAGAAGCGCTGTGACGCCTCCGTGGGCGCACACTGACCAGGCATTGTCGGAGTTCTCTGTGAGCTTCTTCAGAGCGCGCGCCGCAGCTTCTTTCGCGAGCCCGCTCCCGGTCTCAAGTATCTGAATGACCGGGGCTATAGCCCCGGCGATCACAACCTCTCCTCTGTAGGAATCGAAGCCGGAGACTATACAAATCGCCTCTAAGGCATTTTCTCGAACACCTGCGTGGCCATTTTCCAAAAGGCTCACCAGGAACCCGACACCGCCGTGGTCTTCCTCCGTCGCCAAGATCTTCACATACCTATCGTCCTCACTGAGAACGCCATTAAGCGATTTCAACGCCTCGATCTTCATTTCGAAATCTCCGACCCTCGCCCGCGATAGCAGATCCCTTGTATAGAACCTCGCGTCCTCTCGGCTCGCGCCGGGGCCGGGCTTGGGCACAACAATGGCAGTACAGTGCGCGAGAGCGCCCTGTGAGTACGCCTCCGCAAGGTGTTTGATGTGGGCTCCGAGCTTCGCAGAGGCGGCGTCGAGGTCGCTCTGCAGCAGTAGCCTCCCGCCGCCGTAGGACTCGTCGGCGCAGCGGAGGGCGATGCGGTGGGTCTCCTCCGCAGTGGACGCAATGGCCTGCAACAGCTCGGAGAGCTCCGGACTCCGCCGATTGGCGGAGACTGCGGCGGCGGAGAGATCGGAGTGGAGGCGCTCGAGATTTTCGCGAATGGACCGCCATTTGGCGGGGAAGGATCTGATGGAGTAGGAGGAAGAGATCACTGAAGTGATCAGATGCAATGCTTTTGCGACAAATGAGGGTGTTTCTTCTTCTTCTTCTTCCTCTTCCTCTTCTGCTGCTACTGCTGCTGCTGCTGCTGCTGCTCTCATCTTTGGTGATGCACGAAGGAATACTGGAACAGATACACAAACTTTGTATGGTTGAGAGAGTCTTTTATGTGTAGATAGATAAATGGGGTGGTCTTTTGTTTGGTGTATATGTGTAATGGGTTGTTGTTGTTGTTGTTGTTGTTGTTGTTATGCTCATGAATCAGTTTGTTGTAGGTTGTAAGTAAATGTAAAACCGCTGCATTAATGGGCTGGCTTTATTGGGTGTGCCAATGTGCGTCTGGTAACTGAATGCAGAAAATGGTGGCGATTAGAAGGCTGAACATTGGGATGGGTGCACTATGGTTAGCTACAGTAGAGCTCAGATTTTCAGTAAATTTGGTTAAGTAGAAAATTCTGCACACCGATTTATCTTGATCATTGTTTGGTGCGCAAAAGTTTTCGTATATCAATCTGATTATGAGGTAATAGATTAGAAATAATTTCAACTTTTGGTTTGGTTTGATCCTTGATAGAAAAGGAAAACCTTTTTTAAGGCTGCTGTAGCTATATGTCTAAAAAGTAAGGAGCAAAAAAGTAAGAGAGTAATGAGTAATGAATGTGGAGTTAATGTAAAGGCAAAGTCCACAGTTGTAGCCATAGTTCCTGGACCACTTTTAAGATGGTCACTCTCCTTGAAGGCATAACACCTTGGCATATCCACAATTTCTCAGCCCAAGCTAGGGATCAAATTGCATTGCCATTCCCCCCACCCCCATGTGACTCTCCTTTGTTTGGATTTGGATCCCTAAACATAGCCCCTTGTGGTGTCACATTCTAGAGAGAGAGAGAGAGAGAGAGAGAGAGAGAGAGAGAGAGAGAGAGAGAGGGAGGGAGAGAGAAGGGACTACTTTTTTAGTGTAGGGTAGAGACTAGATACCAGACACTAGATGGTGTGGAGAAAAAAAGAAAAGGAGCCACTCAAATAGAGCTAAAGGAGTGCATAGGAAACAAAGTTGAAAGGAAGCAAGGGAAATAGAAGAGGGCCACTACATTGAAGATAAAAGAGGATAAGCTTTTTCTAGGAGATGGATAAAGGATGCATGCACAGGCCTTTAATAGTGTTGGTTAGCTTTGAAAGGTGGCAATAAGATACCATGCAGAAACAAACTTTACCAAGAACTACTAATAAATCGATAGGGAAAGATTTTTAAAAAAAAAATAATAATGAAGAACCAGGTAAAATAATAACTAAAAATCTCCAAATCATTGGTCTCTGATTTTGATGCCATTTGTTTGGGAGTGACCAAAGGTCAGTTATAAACAAAACAGGAATTGGAGTATTCATTGAAACCAATTGGAGAAGAGGCTTATAAATTAACTGATCATTTTGTCTGGATCTAATATATAGTGTACGTGGATTAATTAATTCTTTAGCCTTTGATCACTGTTCCAACACACGTGAACAGTAGGGTCTTTATGTGCATTCCCTAGTCTCCTCTATGATCCATCCCTCTGCATGCAATGACAAGGACTGTTTTTAATATGCTAAGAACCACCAACTGTTGTTCTTCCATGCATGTGATCTCCGCACCTATCTAATCTCCATTCTCTTCTCTTTTTTAGTGTCGCATTATTGGTTAAGTATTTTTATTAAGCAAAGTTTTTTTTTTTTGTCGAAGATAAGAATTAGAGTTTTAAGGGATGGACCACCAGGATAAGATCATTGACAGGTAAAGCTGACATGGTAGTCATTTTCTATGTCAATCTCATAAAATCTTGGCTCCATGTGATTTTTCATTGGTATAGTTGATAGTTGATTGTCCCAATGACAAAATTACAAGAGGACTAGCGATTTTTTCTGGTTCATTTTCAACATGAAAAGTGCAAGTCAAAAGCACTATTAAAGTTCTCTCTCTAAAAAGAGAAAAAGAAAAGAAAAAGAAAAGATAATTAAAGGTCGGTGCAGTGAAAGGTCCTTTATTAGTGAAGGAAATGGTGTTAGTTGCTTCCAAAATAAAAGAGTAAGGTAGAAGTTATGGAAGATATTAATAAGTACACCATTTGTTATACCCTCAAAAGAATATGTTGGTTGTGATAATTTTATTTCATCACTGTTACAACTACCTCTGGTTATGATTACTAGTGATGCTCAATTTCTGGTTGGCCCCGCTATTAAAACAACTTCTCAGATTAAAAAAATATCGCTACATACATAACTAGAAGCTCTTGAGAGAATTTAATTAAAAAATAATATTCTATACAAAAATTCTACCCAAAATAGTATTTTTGTATAAACTCCACGTAGGTCAAATATATTATACTCAAATAGCATTTTTGCATAAACTTCAATTAGATTAAATAAAATAGGCTCTCAAAAGAGCTATTCCAATGATCTAACTCATCTATAAGCTGATTAAAATCTTGCATCTACAAGGTGGGACATCATGATGGTTCATATGGTGTGTAATAGAAATCACAATTGGTTATGACATGATAATTGTTGAATATAAATATTTAAAATATTGTTCTCAAGTATCTTACACTTTTAAAAATAAACAGTTATTTCACATAATTTAATATAATGCTAGAGCAAAAAATTTTGAATTCAAGTCCCATAATACTCCTAGCATTATTTATTTTTTTTCTTATTAATTAAGTTCACGTCATAGGTCACATAACAGGAATTGTTGAATATTACTTTTTTTCTTATTAATTAAGTTCACGTCATAGGTCACATAACAGGAATTGTTGAATAAAAATATTAAAAATACTGTTCTCAAGTAATTTAAGATTTTAGAGATAAATAGTTGTTTTATATAATTTACCAGTAATGTAACAATTTAGCGGTTTGAAGAAACCTGCTAAAAGACGTTCACATGGCTTGTCCCAAATCCAAGCCCAAAGTTGGCTCATATCCAAGGACCACAAACAACTAAAAACAGCCAAAACGAGCCTCTTATTATCTAGCTACAAAATACTTCATCAAGTTCAAGTAGATGAAACAGAGGGAAGAAGAAAAGCTGAAGCAATTAGGCACCAAGATCTTGAGAAACAAAAATCGATTCAAATTAAAAATGTTCTAAAACACAGATAGATTTGGAGAAAGCAAAGATACAACTATAACAACAAAAGAAGGGAACAGAGTGAAGCTCCAAGAAATCTTACGCTTGAACGGAAAAAGCGCAGAAAATCTGAGCAAATCTTCAGCCCCATACTGATTTATCAGAAAGCTGGTCCACAAATTGACATTATACCAGGAAAAGCACTCCACCATATTACACTAAGATTCCAATTGATCAACTTTCTTGCTGCTACCATTCCGCTGTCCTTCGCACTTTGTCGAAAAATCCATGAATCCGTACTAACAACCACCACTCCTATCGCCTTCCAATCCTTGGCAATCTCTTTCAATTCTGAATAGTAAGGAATCTTTATCTTATCCCTTCTAGGAACAAATTTTCCACTCAAAACAATCCCCCGATTCTTTTTCACCGACCTTTTCCATAGTCTCAGGAATCTGGATAATAGTGATAAATGACAAAGTAGAAGTCCTAAAGCATAAATTTACCTTGTCTATAAAAGAAGAAACAATAGTTTTCTCTTTTTCTAAGTTTTAGATATTATCCTCACAGAATTACCAGATAATTCAGCACTCGATTACATAAAAATGGCAGAAGAATTGCAAGTTGCTCCACAGGAAGGAGACAATCACACTAGGAGTGATAAGGGCCAGGCACCGGCCAACATGTTCCAAACTGATCCCATATTACATAGGATTACCACTAAAATAACGGCACCTGTCAATGTACAGCTCCGCAATCTCACATTTGCTCCCATGGGCCCTGTCCATCTCTTCTGGAGTGGCTGCCACATGGCATATTCTGGAACATCAACCAGCGGCCACAAACCTAGAATTCTCTCGACGTGTAGCCTCCGCCCACGCTATCCATTTCTTCTCGTCTCTCTACCGCCATTTCTATATAATTCAATACCACCCTTCCATTACTTCTACCACTTTACTACTTCCCTCTTTGTTCTTGACATAGTGTAGAGTTAAGAAGATGCTTGAGAGCAAGGCAGTAATAGAAGATACTGACATGCTGCAAACTATGCAGCAGGACGCGCTCCACTTGGCTGGGAAGGCCCTTGATGAGTTTGATGTCACAGACTCCACTGAGATAGCTCGCTTCATCAAGAAGGTAAATATTCACAATTTCAGTGCCAAACAGTAAATAGTAATCCTTTTTCCTTTTTCCCTTTACTCTCTTTTTCTGTACTCTCTTTCCTTGCTCTGGTGGATAAAATTTGCGTAATCACAGGAGTTTGACAGTTCGCACGGACCAGGGTGGCAATGCATTGTAGGAAGAGATTTTGGCTAATTTGTGACTCACCATTGCGGCTGTTTTATATACTTCAGCATAGGAAGCCTTGCAATCTTGCTATTCAGAGGTGGAACAGCGCCTGAAGCCAACATGGGCCGACTGTTACCCATGGAAACATTTAAGGCGTGAGATTAACTTTTTATCTTACCCTTTTTTAGGAAGGAGGCAGGGACTTGATATGTAAAAGAAAAGAAAATGTAATGAGAAGAATTATATTGTCGCTCTGAGGTTTTATACATATTTCTGGGTTAATAGAAGTGTAACTCTCTCGATTGTATCTGCAGAAATGAGAAGCATGAAAATTTGTGTTAGTTGATAGCATAAAAAAGAAGGGCGAGAATCTATTCAAAGGATAAATCAGTTTATTTGAAGCAAGAATACAATTCTATGAAAATTGATCGGACATAGAATGTAATATTGCAGCAGTTCATATTTCAAGTGATTTCCAACAATATAAATCTCCATTGTCATTTATTTCGTGCAAAACTTTCACAATCATTACCATGAATATAGCATAATGTCAAAAGAGCTAAACTAGAAATATACGCCAAAACACACAATCAGGGATGGAGATACAGGAGCACATGTAAAATCAAGGCACTTCACGAATAGTCCGTGCCCAGGAGAGTCAGAGACAGTATGAAACACTAGCTGAGATCTTTATGGAGTCATGTGCTTCCTTTCGTTCAACCTTTAATCTTGAGATTACCTCTTGTTCCCCGAAGCACTCGAACTACCCATCCTATGGGTTCTGAACCAGATGCAAATCCCTTTTACATAAATGAGGAGCATAATTAAGGAAAAATTATCAGCAACAATCTCACCAAACAAGCTAATAGTCAATAACATTATTCTCTGAATTAAAATGAAATATATCTCAGAAAGTGTAAATATAAAGGAGAATCTGTTTGATGAAGCAAGCAAATAATCATTTAACTGAGAGGAAACAAAAAAAAGAGAGCATTACCAAAAAAGATTGACCATCAAAGTGTGAGAACAAAGTGAGGAGCATCACTCCTGGGTCCCGCGACAGAACGGTAGACATAAACCTTCTCTGCCGCCACATCATCATTACCATCCTCCTTAATGACCTCCACATTCAACCTCGGCATCTCCCTCGCCAAAACCCTGCATCCGCTCATCGTCACATTGCAAGCCGACATCCAAAGCGACCTCATTGACTCGTACCTTTCAATTCCAGATAGCAGGGCCTCATTCCCAAATGGACTATCCCTGATCTCTAACTTTCTAAGCTTAGGGCACCCATGTAAGACATACTGCATTCCCCTATCACTACTCCCAGCAAAGGCCACAGATAGGGTTTCCAGGTTCTTAGCATAAGCCCCAATGTACTCAAAAGCCCGGTCAGTCAAAAGGCCAGAAACAGCCAGCCTCCGGAGTCTCTTGCATGTCTTGACTACCGCACCGAAGGCTTCATCCATGGGCTCATTGGTAAGGTAGTCAGGCTGAGCCATGTTCATTATGCAGAGGCGGAAGTGAGTAAAGTTAGGGCAGTTACGGACGACCGTGGCAACTGCTTCATTGGTCATCTGGCGGCAGAAGAAGAGGACGTAGTGGAGATTACGGCAACCCTCTGAGAGGGAGACAAATCCAGATTCTGTGACCCCTCCACCACCACCACCTTCCAGAACAGCTTCCTGATCAAAAGGATCAGCTGGGAAAACCCGTAGTTCTTCGAGCATGGGACAACTTGAGGCCACTGCCTCTAGCCCTTTGTCCTCAACTGTATCTAGAATCTGCAAACAATAGGAGTTAAAGTTTAGAATATGAGGAACTGAGATTCTAGACTTTTAAGAAAGCACACTGATAACAGTATAAAGCACAAAGATATTGGGTCACTATGCGACTAGTTACAGTTCAAAAGAAAATGTACATTTCCCTTCATGAAGCATCTAACCTCTCGAGTGGAAGAAAAACCTATTAGCATCATTGGCAGAATTGGAAAGAAGTCAAAAGGTAGAAGTATTCAACAAAATAGCCAAAAGACTAGTAGAAGCACATAAGAAAATCCCTATAACAACCTACGCACGCTGAGGTGGTCCCGCCGAAGTAACAACTAGCAACATGCTTATTTTTCATCGTTTTGGTAATAAATAACTACGAAAGTAAAAAATAGTTTAACTACCAAGATCTTACCCATAGACGGCGAAGAAGAGGACAGTTTAGCAGAAGCTTTGCCAGGTCGGTACTTAGCAGAGCCACGTAGCTCAAATTTAAGAAAGTTAAATTCGAACAGGCAGGATATATTGCTGGTAGGTACATTGAAGAAACTACCCACAAGCCCGAAACTGTGTGCAAATCCTTGCAGTTGCTGAAAGCACTTTCCAGTTCTGTATATGAACGGAGCTTAAGATCTTGTGAAAATGAACCAGTTCCGAGTTCTGTGAGTTGCGGTGCTTTTATGAGTAGCCTTCGAAGCTGCTCCAGTGTTACATGCTTATTTACTTTGAGAACTTCTAACGACTTGCACCTAGCGACAAGCCTCTCTAAGGCATCGAAGTTCACCTCGGAATGAAGGTTGGCAAAATTAAGCGATTCCAATGAAGTGAAGCTATCAGGAAAGCAACTTAACCAGCTCCCACCAAGATCATCAACCCCACTCTCCTGAATGTCAAGCTCGGTCAAGTTTCTGAAACAAATGATGGCTTTTAGAACATAGCAATAGTCCGATACCACAAACAATAGACAACGAGTATATATATTATCCAAGCACTGCTGCCTATGCTTAAGTTTTCTAGGTCATATATACCAAAAGGAGAAAAGAAAAGACAAATTTGGCACAGAACACAGTTGATGTAATATAGACAGGTAAAATAGTAAAGACTTCAGTTTATCCAAATAGTAAAGACTTCAGTTGTGCCTAAATTCCAGGAAAACATGCAAAAAACTTTCAATTCCATTAACCAGAAAGGAGTAAGCAGAGTTTCCAAATAGTATCTACAATTGTGATACAATTGTACATAAACAAGGGCAAAAGTAAGTAGCCTTAGCAACTTTCAATGTGCCCTGATCTCATAATAGAAACATATATTCCCTACAACTACTAATCAGTAAATGCAACCTGTGCAACGAATAGCTACATACATAAAAATTCAAGACTTGGGACTTGCAAAGTATCCAAAAACAATACGACACATTGTCTCATAAAATCAGAGGAGGAAAGGAACGAACTAAGAAGGAATGTTTGAGAATAAATCAACTAAGAAATCAACTGATTAAGAAAGGGATCAAAGTATACCTGCAATAAGCCGCAATAGAAGCAAGGCCGTTGGTGCTGAAACCATCACAGCTCACTAGAGAAAGAGATTTAAACCCATGAAAAGCCCGAGCCAAAAACTCGAGACTATCATCTGTAACAGTCATCCTCTTAAGCCGAAGCTCCTCAAGAGAAGGATAAGCCGAGGCAAAAACCACGAGCCACGAATGAATGTCGGCCCCCCAGTTTGGAGGAACAAGATTGAAATCATAAAACCGAGGCTTTCCTTTTAGAGTAAGGCTTCTAATGTTTGGAAATCTACGAACAACCATTTCTGGGGAAATAGAATAGCAGTTGCCAATGAACACATGGGTTCGGCTCCACCGCTCAGCATGATACCAGTCTTTGCATACAAGAGATACAGCATTGCGATCCTTGTGGGATTTTAGGAAGATTAAAACGCATTCCAGAACTTCATCGGGTAAGGAAGAGATTCGGTTATCGTTGGGCCTATTATCCTCACCCACCAATTCTTTCTTCCTTTTGCTATTCATTTCACCTTCAAAATCTCCAAAGGTGATTTTTTAAAAAAAAATTAAAGGTAAACAGAAGCACTAGAGCTCAACCATCACAGAGAAAGGAAGGTCGACGTTTCAATTTTCTGCTCTCAGAGGTATCTACCACAGTTCAAAATCCAAACTTGGGTAAGTAGGGTAAGTAGCGAAGAGAGTAAACGACGTCGACCTTCATAAGTTTGTTCGAAATAGTATGATTTACAACTTCCAGAGAAGGTTTGACCGCAAAAAGTTAACTTCCTTCTCAAAGATTACACTATAGGAGCACAAATCTACAAGCTTTTCTCAAGATTTATCTCCTTTTCTTAAAGCCCCAAAATTTTCTACTCCCTCTCGACCAAGAAACTTTTTTCCCATTACAAAGACCCTAACCTAACACTAAATTTCTGAAGCTCACAAGATTTTGCTATTTTTCGTCGTTTAAACAACTTTAATCTCCTCAAATCACAAATCCCAGTAGCAAACGCAAACCATAACTCCTTAGCTCCAAAGATTTAGAGAAGGAAGCCCCAATGCCACAGGAGAAGGAAACCCCGATGCCACTCCCCAAAGCGTGCAAAATCCCAGCAATTAGAGTTCCGAGCTCCCCAAACTCGCAATGCAAGACCAAAAATCGCACGAAAAAGAAAATAAACACAAAAAAAAGGTCCGCTTTTTTCGAAGCCCTATGTTGAACGAAGACGAGAGATCGAGGAATTCCTCACTATGAGTGACGAGACGCGGCGAAATCGCCGCGAAGCGCGGCAATGGCGGAAGGGGGCCCCGGAGAGAGCTTCGTATCGAGCTTGAGGGAACTGAAATCTCCGATTAGGGTTAGGGTTATGGTTCGGGGAGCTCGTAGATCGGAGAAGAGAGCGAGGAGAGAGGAGATGGACACTCCTTAAAAAAGCTTTTTTTTTTTTTTTCTTTGGGAGTTGTCGAAGTATATGAGCATAAGAGGGGAAAAGGAGGAGGGGAAATTAAATAAAGAGCGTGGAAATGGTCCACCACGTCATCCTCGTGAACCGTTCATGTCCATCCATCATCATCAACAATATTATTATTATTATTATTATTATTATATCTTTGAATAACCGTTCTCTCCTAAGCATCTCCTCTTGCACAGCTAGTTCCAATTTAAATTTTAATTCAATTTCAGTGCATATTTAGCTAGATTATGCAGAAAAAAATACTGTTATTTATAGCTTTGCGAGAATCGAAAATGACACATTAATATCAATTAAGTACTATAACGTGAAGAAATCAGCTACGTAGCAGTCATATATTCAACCAATTATATTTTTTTAAAAAAAACACAATAGAAATATTTTTTAAAAAATTATAATGGAATAGGTGAACTCCACAAAAATAATTTAATTAGTTGAAAGACACCACGTCGACAATGTGATTGTTGTATTCTATACTTTTTCTTATAAAATAATGTACATCATATAGACAATAAATTTATATTGAATTTAGAAAATAATAGAAATATAAAACAAAGCTATTATATATGTATGTTATGTAAAAAGTTTAAAAGAAAATTAATAGAGTTTTCATTTTTCTAACAATTTAATGTAGTACATGTACTTCTACACAAATCAACAAGATGAAGCGACCATAAATAAAAAAAAAAAAACTCAAATAAACAAAAAGAGTTTCCCAAATAGTGCAATATTCCAATGAAGCCATTTAAAGTATCCCTATTTTTCCATTTTGCCACTTTGCCCGTATTAGTACTCTTTATAGAGGTAAATCATTTCTCTGACCATTTACCATATTTTGACCTGAGCATAGCAGTGGAATAAGAATCATTGGGGAATTGATTTCTAATTTTCTCACTCCATTTTTTCACTCTCTAATAATAAAATGCACCCCACATATTGTACTATTTAAATTCTCTGATTCTATTAGGGTGAAGTAAAATTGAGGTTTTTACAATTTTTGATTTTCATAAAGTTAAATTTGCCCAAAATTAACGATGTTTATTTTTAAAATTTAATTTTCATCCAATAAAAATCAAATACTAAATATATAATAAATAATACCTGATATTGATATTGATATGTCGTATCGGTGGTCCAACGAGAGTGGGCCTAATTCACTTTTGAGCTCTATTGCACCTTTTTTGCACACATATATAGAGATGTATGGAAATTGATCGGAGCCGTTAAATTTCAAGCGGAGGGCTAGATCAAACGGCCGCATCAACATCACGCGCACCGACCCTAATCGCCCTTCAACTTCGAGATAATTACACCATATGCCCCTTCCCGTGCTACTGGATAAAGCGATTAGAAAAAGCCCCGCACCGAAAGATGCAACCGTAGCGGCCCACGTGAACGCCTCAGCCTTTGTCCCACCCGGTCGTGGCAATCTCGTAATAAAATCCAACACTCAAGGCCTTTTCCAAGATCAACGGTAAATTGCATCGCTAGTCCCCAAACTCTCTAACAATTTTGCATTTTGGTCCTCATACTCTCATTGAATAATTTATTTCTTTTTTATACTATTTAAAAACTCAATCATTAAATTAAAAATATTTAGTAGACGATGAATCGACAGAATTTATAACGCACGTACATATAAGATGAACTGCTGTAAGAAATAAATTATACTCTAAAATAAAGACTATATATAATAAAGTATTTTTGTAAGTTTAAGAACTAAAATAAAATATTAACTATTGAAGGTTTAGAATCTCTAACATCAAAATCAAAAATTATAAAACCAAATATTAAGGTATTTTCGCGAAATATGATATACCTGAATATATTTAACTATATTATATATATATATATAATATATGTATGTATGTATGTACGTACGTATGTATGTATACTTACATGGTAATTTAACGCGAGCATGTGATGGCTCATGCACGATGTCGCGTGGGTGCGTCACGTGCACTTCTTCTGATACACTGCTTAATTAATCATCCTAATCTTCGCTAATTAGGATTTAATTTATAATTTTGCTAATTAGTAAAGGATTAGAAACAAAAATTATTAGCATAAAATATTTAAAAAATGGGGTTGTGATCAGCTGAGCTATCTGTCATTTCTGATATTGTCACGTGTGACCTATACTTTTATTATATTTACATTTTAGTCTTCTATTTTTATTTTTATTTGATAATAAATAAAAACGAAATTTCACATAGGTGTAATTTATCACACATAAACAGGAAAAGGAAAACACAAAAATAGAAAAAATAATCATTCAAATTCACCTTATATGGGAAAAGCAAAAAAGCTTTTGAGATTTACTTAAATGCGTTATTAAATATATATATCTAAAAAAGTTTTCTCCATCAAATTCTACTAATGCATCAACAATAAACTTATAATACAATTTAGTAGACATATTAAAAAAATAAACATTTATCAGCAGTATTGAAAGAATCTTTTAAACAAAAATTTTCCAAGTATTACATAATTTGAAATTAAAGCATCATCACCCTTTGGTTGGCGATGCTAATCTCTTGGTTAGTAGAAATAAACTTATTATTTAATTTCTAATTATTGATTAGCACGAACCATGGAGCATGCTTGTAACAAATTTTAGTCACTAAATCTCCACTTGTAAGCCTTAATTATTGAATCATACATTGGAGAACTCAAATAATTGCTCTAAATTATTGTGGGAGCACGTGTGGTGCACCTCAAGTGAATTACTTAATGGAGATTATCAGGTGGAAAAAGAGTTGCTTTATATTGATCACATGACAACAATATTTATATATTTTTATATATGATAATGATCATGAAAATCCCTCATTAGAGAAGCTGATTCTCATCGAATTGGTTTAGAGAGATATGCAATATAATTTTTACTTTCTTCCGGGCTACAATTAATATTTGCACATAAGTTAGAAGCATAAAAATAAAGTTCCATTTTGATCAATAATAAGTTTGTTTTTTTTTTAAAAAATGTTAATTAATACCAGCGATAGAGGTGAATTTAATAGAAGTAGAATTAATGGCAAGTTTAGCTCATTATTTTTGGATCATTTTTGTAGCCTAGCAATTCAATTTATCTCAGCTAAGGTTATTAAAATTCGATTGTAACGTAGTTATTTAATAGTAAATTACTCTTGTATAATAAAATAGAGAAAATTTGTTTGAGATGTCAAAGTAAGGTAGTGTGGATGATTTTTCAACCCGGAGATTTCGAGATCCAACTTTAATCTTATAATTAACATTAACATGTGGAAGTTGATACACCTAACGGCCCGTATTTATTAAAATTCGTAATTAGTCCTTGCAACGCTCACACCAAAGTCCTCTAATATTTATTTATCCTGTATAGTACTCTACCAAACGTTAAGTACTCATAAGATGACAAAACATGATGTGTTATTTGTGTCTTATTGCTGTGTATTTTATGAGCTCTGAGATCAACTTAGTTGTCTCCACGTCATAAGTAACAATTATTCCGGGCCTAAGTGGCACCCCAAAATATTTTTCAAATGAGCCCTTTAACTAACTTATAATTGCCTAGCGTGGGGGGTGGGTTGGGAATTATCATATTATTATTCTTATTTTTATTATTATATTTTGTGGGCTATTAAATACGGGATAACACTAGGGAGCCATATCGTGACCCCATGTGATAGGCTATGGTTTGTTGGGCCCCACGGCCCAGGGCCCTGGCCCATTTTCCTTTGGGCCCCACTCACATGGTGGTGGGTCCCACATTTTCACCTTCCTAAAAGTTTGCGCCTTGTGTGGGCCCCAGATATAAACTCGATGGCGTACGCAAATGTTTGCGAAGCGTAACCCACTTTGATGCTTCAGAGACTCTGCACATCAGTACGTGTAAACTTTAATGCGCGTCAAAATTTTCCGTCCCTTTTTCTCAAAAAAAAAGAAAAAAAAGAAAAAAAAAGAGAATCCGTCTCTGATGTTCTACAGGCATAATGAAAAAAATTGCCGCGCAAAGAAACAAAAGTAAAGAAGCATCCAGTAGTACATGCATTTCTGATGTTGGTGCTTTCCATCGTTCAAAAGCATCGATATAGAAAAAAGTTTTAAACGCTTTTAATTATTTTAGCTTTTTAAATCATGTATATTTTTTTTTAGAGAAAAATAACGTTCCATCAGCTTTATTCATACAGTAAATAAATTTAGCAACAGAAATTACAACATCAAAACCTCGAAAACTCGAAAATGCTAAAGACGACTAATAGAGAAAAGAAAGGAAATTCCACATCCTGAATTTAGTATTGTATGTTGGTGGACGAAATGACCGGAGAAAAATAATGTAATTTTTAGAAGCCAATCTTTGATGCATCTGAGTAATATATTATTAAACTAGACCTAATTAGTCCATGCCATTGAATAAAATCAAATTTTTGTTTCTCGAAATGTACAAACAGTTAATAAATCTGTAGGGGCAAATTTTTTCAGCAAAATAGCACTAGCAGCTTGACAAGATGTTTTTTTTTTAAGTGGCTCACCTTGCTAGAGGTTTCTATTACCTCACATCTATAATCTAGTTCATTCTTTTAATAAATAAAATGGATAGCGTGTTACTTTTTTCTTAAAAAAAAAAAAAAATGTACAATGGTCGTCTTTTCTGTAATACATATACTAAATATACTAGCATAACAATGGTATATGAGTATGTTAAACTTGCTAGATATTTTCATAGCATGTTTATTTTTCTGGGATAACAATTCAGTAAGGTGGTGTAGGAAAACATAATATGTTTCAAGCTAAAACTTTAATTTAGCTAATTTTCTCACTATGTTCAGTAACATTTAATACAAATAGCTGATAAATTAAGCATATTCCTAGAAAACTATGAACCATAGGGTTCAATAGGACCAATTAATATTCTGGAGTCACAACATCACATCACAATTGGATGATAATAATAAGAAATTAAACCAAAAAAAAAAGGGAAAAAAAAAAAAAGGCAAAGTGAAGGCTACACCTAATCCAAAGGCATTCACCTAAAAGGATTCTTGAATTTGGGATTATATTGTCTTCACAAATGATTAGACTACATATCTATTGCTTTTGTCTCCCAAAGCCTAAACCTTTCATGTTACTTCTTTTACCTCTTTTACCTCCCAATTCCAATGTCTTTGCTTTTAAAAACCTACCTAGATTTGACTTATGTGGGAACCCATGGGATCATTTCTCCATGTTGGATTGAGCCTAAGTTAGGGCTACAAAACTAAGTTCATATATATATATATATATATAGAGTCCGGCTATACTGCTTGTAAAAGCACTAAGTAATTGGTACTTATAAATTTTTTACTGTTAGATCTATGCTTTTAATCATTTTTACCCGTTAGATTATATTATTCAACCAACCACCCACTCAACCCTATAGAGGTCCCGCATCATCCTAACCACACATTCCTTAATCAAAGGGCTGAAAACTTACAAGTACCAATGACTGGGTACTTTTAAAAGCATAGGAGCTCAATTATATATATATATATATATATATATAGAGTAAGGCTACTATGCTATCGGAAGCACGGAGCATTCCGTGCTTCCAGCTCGTTTTCGATGTTGCGACTTTCGAATCGTCAATCGGCTCCGTTAAATTTGATCTAGAGTATTTGAAGTACCTAGAAAATAAATTATGCGATTTTTCGATATTATTTACCTAGTGAACCAAGAGGCTCAAAATCAACGGCTGAAAATAAAAATCTTACAAACGTGATAATATGATATTAAAATTTTAGATCAAAGATATTGATTTTGTTTTATATAGTATAAAGGATTTTCTATCAAAATTTCAGGCGATTTGGATATTTCGACACCGTTAAACTTGCAAACGGCTCACTTCGGCCATTAAAATTATTGATTTTGAGCCCCTTCGATCACTAGGCAAATGATATCGAAAAATCATAAAATTTATTTTCTAGATACTTCAAATACTCTAGATCAAGTTTAACAGAGCCCATCGACGATTCGAAAATCGCAACATCGAAAACGAGCTGGAAGCACGGAAGGCTCCGTGCTTCCGATAACATAGTAGCCTTACTCATATATATATATATATATATATATATATATAGAGAGAGAGAGAGAGAGAGAGAGAGAGAGAGAGAGAGAGAGAGAGAGAGAGAGAGAGTGTTAGGCTACTATACTATCTATAGTACCGAGCTCCGGTACTATAGTGTTTGTTTTCGATCTTAGGGCGTTCAAATTAACGATCCACACCGTTAAAACTGATCTAGGGTATTTAAAGTTTTTAGAAATAAAATTTTATATTTTTCCGATATGGTTTACTTTATGATCAAACTATTTCAAAATTGTCAATTTTTAATGGCTATTATGACGAGTTTGGAGTTTAACGGTGTAGAAGAATCTAAATTTCTTCAAATTTTGATAGAAAATACTTTAAACTATATAGATTAAGGTTAACATTCTTGATCTTGAATTTAAAAGTTCTATGCTCAAATTTTAAAAATTATTCAATTTCCACCGTCCATTTTGATATAATTTATTTACTAAGTAAACGATATCGAAAAAAATTAAAATTTAATTCCTAAGAAATTTATATACCCTATATCATATTTAACGGTGTGGATCGTTGATTTGAACGCCCTAAAATCGAAAACAAATACTATAGTACCGGAGCTCGGTACTATAGATAGTATAGTAACCTAATTCTATATATATATATATATATATATATATATATATGAAAATTACTATTTGAAAAAAGTTCGGTCGCAGAAAATTATAGATCGAGCATTACCATATATTCAAATTTGTGAAGAATTATAAAAGATAAGACACACATCTTACTGAATTCTATCGACTCACGGAATTTGTTTATCTCACTATTTTCTTCTCACATCAAGAAATCATCCTGATTAGGCTTGGGAGATGTGAGGAGCGCCGTGTACAGCCTCAGCTTCTCCTCCCCTAGAGAGGAGCACCTCGAAAGCGGCCGCCGCGGCCGTATGAACGACAGCGAGGTGAGCGTCTTCCTGTGCCTGTACCTCCGCCACGCCAGTTGGATCGCCACCGCCGCCCACATCCGCCACCCTGGCGAGTAGTACCGCGCACTCCGCCTCACCTTCTCGTTCACGAACGTGTACCGGAAGTGCTGTGTCACGTACTTCACGTCGCTCGCTTCCAAGCCAAATGCTTCGGTAGTCTCGAGCGTCATCTGTTGAGTATAAATGATTAAAACACCGTTCTTTAGTTATTCGGGCTCAAAACTCTAGTTGTTTTATACAGTTCTGTAGTAGCCAAAGCTAGTTATAGAAAAACGATTGTTTCACGTCACCAGAGTGAAAGAAGAAGGCGGGAGCCGCTCCACGAAAGGGCGGCGGAGGCACCAAGAGAGGAGCTCGTCGCCGCTGAAGTTGCCCGGGCCGAGCATGCAGCAGCTCTTGACGCCGTCCCGGAGGACTTGGCTGCTCTGTAAATGGCCTCTCACTATAAACAGCATCCTCTGCACTGGGTCCCCTTCCCTTGTAATCTGAGTGTTTCAAAAGAAATCAAACTAAGAAGTGATCTTATTATAAAGAGATGTAAACGAAGTTAAAAGTAGAATTTGATGCGGATTGTTACGATTTCTCCTTTGGGAAAGATGAGGGACTTGACTCGGTCGCATATGTTCTCCAGTACGACTTCATCCATGTGTTGGAACAAAGGCACCTGCAATTAATTAATATACATACATGTAAACCTTGTAATTTCAAAGCATATATGAGGATAATTTATTAGCTAGAGCGATTGACATCAACCAATTAAGGTTGAAGCTGGAGTGTGATCAATTGACAATTTGGCAACACGATCCCAACAAGGCCCAAATTGTCGGGTTTGATCCAAAGTCCTAGGAAAAATCAGAGTCGGGTCCGAATCAAATTCATATTTATAGCTAGCTAGGATCTGACCCATTTAACGCCCCTAAGGTAATGGGCCATATGTGGCCCAGTAGAAACCATGAAAGCTAAAGAAAAGCCTAGTATGAGATCACATTTTTTGGGGGCCCAAATAAGAAGACAATTGGGCCCAAAAGGCCCATGTACCTGCCGGACGAGGTCGAGGCAGAGGTGGTACTTGATGTCCCTCCTCAAGCCCTCCGGAAGGTTCCGAATCATCTGACACTCATCGACGCCCCTCATTGCCGCCCACCGCTGCCGTTCGTACTGCCGCACTCTCTGCCGAAAGCCGTGGGGCAGGTGCTTCCGCTTCATCCACCACTCTACGCTTCGTAGCCTCAGGTTCATCGCTTGCTTCTTCGAGGTAGTTGCATGTAAGAATACCTATTGAGGCAACAGTCATATGTTTAGCAAATAAAAGTCATGAAACTGCTGTATAATCTTTTGTTCCACTGCATTCACTTGAGAGTAACTTAGAGAAATTTTTAAAAAAATTGTGTTTGAACAGTAACAGTATATAAAAACTCCATACTAGTCAAACGAGCCTAATGTGCTTAATATAGAGAGTGCGCATATATAGTTCCAGGTACCTTGATGTTCCCAATGAGCATGGTCACAAGTAATAAACCTCCTGTGATGGTGATTATGTTGAAGACAATCTCAACCCACTCCGTTGTGCTCTCCAAATTCCCAAAGGTGCTGAGCAATATCACATATTATATCAATAATATATCAACACTAAATATGTGTAACTACATATTCATCTCATCACCTACTTAATTACTTACTATATATATATATATATATATATATATGAACAATGATAAGAACCCCAAAAATTGAAACTTACTAAGGTTATAATAATTAGTAGTCTCACCTGAGAGTCATAAGACCCCAAAATATGGGGAGGAGTATCTTCTCAAGCCTATTAGGGTTTGTGACAAGTGTAACAGTCCACTGGTAAGCACCATATTGGTAGTTGTCACTACTATCAAGGCACATAGCCCTAGCCTGCATGTTCTGAGCCCATGATAACCTCTCTCCTCTGATTGAAGTAGTTGTGCCATAGTATATTGGATCCACACAAGCTATTGTTTTTGCTCCACACCCCTTGGCAACAAAGCATTGCTCTCTGAGGCATTTTGTTGCTCTTTGGATCCCCAGTAAGTACCAACATGCACCCACAGCCTACAACACAAAATTGCTTCTTAAATTTCATATAAATTGCAAAACAGTTCAGATTCACACTACTATCTTTAGCGGAGACGGATTGGATTCATTAGAATCGAGTTAATTTTAGTCAAGTCAGTGATGAATGAATTTGGTGAATCTATTTGTTTTTTTGTTTCACTTCGTTTATTTCTTTTTGAAATAAACTTAGTTAAAAATATGAATCAATTAGGATTCGAATTTGGAATCTCGGGTACCAACCAGCAAACTCTTTGTCACTTGCACTAGGAATAGTCGGTGGTGAATCTATTTGTTAATGTCAAATTTTTTGTAGCTGATAACATCACCCGATAAATTTGGTCTGGCTAATTAGTATGTAACTTTTGGCCATTTTTCCATTGGCTGGACTCTTGGCTCATTTCGGCTCATTGGTTTTTTTTTTTTTCTTTTTTCCCTCTGAGATATTATTTGGAGAAAAATGAGAAAAAATCGTGATTAAAAGGTCAGCAAGAAACAAACAATATATATATATATATATATATATATATATATATATATATATATATATATATATATATATATATATANATATAAAGGTGATCTTAACTGCAGAGAAAGAAAAAAAAAATCAGAATAAAAATCGGACTCACATGTGATGCCACAAAGTAGGCCATCAAATTAAGCGCAATGCCCCACCAAATAGTCCCAAAAATATATCCCGAGAAATTTTGCATGCGTCGCAGGAAACAAACCGAGTGGTAAATCTTTGGAAGGTACTCGAAGAGAAACATTATTAGCAGAACAGTCATCACTGTTGTCGTTGATCCTCTCCTTATTAGAGCTGGAGCTGCTACCCACATCACAACCTACATTATTTATTCAAACATCTCAACATCTCTCGTGTCACATACATAATTTCAAAAGTAGATGAGATAAAGAAAATTTGTAAAGGATTAATCAGTTCTTTCGATCGAGCAGTGTATAATTATTTATACACCGGTCATCTCGTAATCTTGTAAACCTCTTTATAATTATGGGCATATATAGTATTACTCTTAATTAATAGTAATAGGCGCGGTAATTAATACAACTAGTAATTAATTAATATTGGTTTAATGGATATATATCTAAAGCATCTTCTCGGTAGTACGATAAAACAGAAATGTTAGTGTCCTATATGATGGTACACTGACACTATTTTCTGAAACACATGCAGTGGTACCCTGTGGCAGAGCCTAATTTGAAAGGTTCCTAACATTATTATTTCTTGTTGATTTTCACTACTTCTGTTCTAAAGAGACATGACATTAGCTTAACTCGATGTATATCCATCTCCTGTAAATTTGCACTGCTTATTTAATTGGCTTAGCTCATGAAATGAAAGTAAATCTGTGAATTAATTATAGGAAAAACATATATAATTAACTTCCGATTGAAGTAGACAATGAAATGTTAAAGTTAAGCTGTTTATATGGTGTTAAAGTGGGACTTGCACATAAACACAATTTTGTTGTGATCTAAGTTTTTAGTAAAAGAAAAAAAAATCGTTTTATGTGTAAATTAAAGAAGCTTTTGTGTGTCATTTAAAGAAGAGTGTGGACGGTGCGCTACATATATATATATATATATATATATGTATAAAAGTGCTTCTATATATGAAGTGTGAATCAAATGCCATCCTTTTTTATCTGTATTTTTCCTCTACAATTGCTTACGATCGATATTATCAGTAACGAAATTTATTTATTTCCTGTAAATTAATTAATCTGAAATTTTTAATTTGCTGTGCAAGGAATAAACGTATCTAGATAAGGCACGTACGCATATATTCCTTGTGAATGGTGGTCATCATACAAAGCATATAAATGAATTGATCATAAAAAAGATGGTGATGATGATAATGGTAGCGATAGCGACGATGATGACAATTAAAGGTGAATTCACCTGCAACACTGGTAATATCACAAAGAGATCCAACACCAAGCCCTTCTTCGACTTCACGTACGACGTCGACTGCGCCGCCCTGGCCCGGCCCTTCGCAGTCCCTCCCACCTCCATCTCCGCATCCGCCCCCGCTGCCGCCCCGCGGGGCTCTCCGCGGGCCATGCGGAGCTGGACCCAGATGTTCCACACGTGCATGGCGTCGACCATGCACCGGAGCACGGTGACGGTGGCGGTGAACCACCCGTCTACGAACACGCACATGAGCGGGCCGCTGATGGAGAGCGCGTAGAGGAAGAGGGGGTCGACCATGAGCCCGGCGGCGCAGGCGAGAAGGTAGAAGCGGTTCCACTCGCGAATCCACTTGGCCCAAGGGTCTGTGGCCCGGCCCAGCATGCACCGTCTCCTCCCGCAGGCGCTACCGTGCCTGCTCTCAGCGACGGCGGCATCGTCGGTGTTGTTTAATTCTTTTGGGGCTATGGCTGGGGATTCTTTTGTTGACATGGTAGTGAATTTGTGATGGTGTTGAAGGAGGAGGAGCTCCTCAGGACATGGTTGTGGAGGGGGTGTGTGTGTGAGAGAGAGAGAAGGGACTATGGCATCCTAGGAGATAAAGGAGGTGTATGTGAATGTTGTTATTAGAGTTTTCACTTAATTGGTTAAGTGTGATAGTGTCCTTCAACATTGGGTGCACATGGATATGACCATGTTGCCCTTCGGTTTTGATCACAATTGGATAACCTATTAGATTAACTAGCTTAATTAATTAAGGTTTTTTTTTTTTTCTTTTGTTTTTGGTTGATTGATCTCTTTGTAAATAATTGTCTGGTGATTTGGTTAATTAGTTCTAACACCTAATTAGCGACTATAATTGAATTAATACGAAACGGCACGAGAATAACCTTATAGAGAGTACAAATTACGTATTTTTAAATCAATTTTGTATAATTACAATCTCTCATAAAAAGATTTTATTTTTCTTCAGTCAACCAGATTCGAACTCGAAATCTCATCATATCCTTTTCGATTCAATTCTCAATAAAAAAAAAAAAGAGTTTGCATTGCATTATTTAGCGAGTTTATTATATACTTTAAATTTGCATTATTTGAATTGAAATCGAGCGTAAATGTTTTGTATATATATATATATGATCGATCATCACTTTAAAAGCTTCTTGCTGGTAAAAATTTGCGGCTTTTACCTTTCCGAATGCATGAATCTGCAAACTTTTGGCTTATTCGTGATTCCGTGCACCCTCTTTATTGATTTGAGACACTAGTACCCAATTTTGGTTCGGAACAAGTCCAAGTCATTCTCCCTTAAGTTGATGCGTAAAGGACTAGCATTCCTCGTAGTACCACCCACTTAACAATTAATTATACTTACATATCTCTCACAGAGTACGACCGAATCTGGTAATGTTCTTCTAATTATTGTCATAGTGCATGCTTTGGCTATTAAGAAGGATACGTACGTACGTAATCAATTAAGAGTGTTGATATAACAATATTAAACACTGTTAAGATATTTATATTTATAATGACAAATAGGTAATTAAAAAACTCGGCAATTTCTGAAAACAAATTACATGGATCTAACCAATGCTTCTTTTTTTTAATAAATTAGGTGAAGATAAATGAATATTAAACTTGTTCTTAAGTGAGCTAAACAAATCTAAAATTAAATGAACATAAGTAACTCTTTTCTGTGTAAATTAATTATTATTGTCACGTACGTCACTGTTAATCATCACTTTCTACGAATAGACGTGCAGTGGGCCTCTGCAACAAAAGAGACAGGAGACTTGTCCTCGTGCTCATAAAGTTTTCTTGGCTCTTTTGGACACACACAGACACCATACACAGATAGAGAGAACAAGAGAGAGAAAGAAAAATCCTAATAATAATATTTATTTAAAAAATTTTAAAATATATACAAATATAAGAATAAAATTTTTTAAAATATTATCATAATATAACATTTATAGTTATACTGTTTAACTTATATAATAATAAAATTTGTTTATAATATATTTTATATGGTATAACTGTTACAAAGAAGAGAGCGATGAATACGTTAGCGATCGAGCTCTGTGGTGCTTGTAGCTTCTTCGACGAGAACATGCAGTTTCGCGGCACCTTCCCCCGATTTGTTTGCATGCATTTAAATGACGTTTCAGCCCCACCATCCCTTCTCCCATGATCGACATCACTACAACATTGCATCTAAAGTTGATGTTGATCTTTCACTCAATAATTTGTTTCCTAAATTATTCATGTCCTAATTAATTTATTTTTTCCATTTTGTATATGTTATTGATTTTTTTTTCTGAATGTGGAAAGCATATGGTTTGTTAATTTTATTAATATATTTTTCTTTAATTTTGATTTTAAGTTCAATCATTAGATTTAACACAAGCATAATTAATTGATAATACATTGATCATGAGATATTCCAATCTTTACGTACCACATGCACAAAAAGGAAAGTGACATTAAAAATCAATTTCTTTAGGAATAATTGCACCACCTAAACTAGAATGTTAGGTTTTTTTTTCTTAATCCCTTTTCTTGTATTCTACGATTTTTATCTAGGATTAAGGAACAAAACGTGAATGTAAAATTATGCTAAAACTAAGTTGTATACTGTTATCTTTTCTACGTACGACACGTAAGTGTTGATGGGGTTTGGTTAAATCAGTTCAAATTGGTTAAATGTGGATCCATCGATCCTAACCTAATCGAGATCTCACAAATTCAGATTGAAAATTTCTAATTCTAGTCCAATCTAAATATCAAATTGGACAACTCATTTTTGACCCATTAACCATTTTGAGTCGAACTGGTTTGCCTTGATGAACCGAACCCAAGTTGCATCCCACAAGGCCTAAATTGCACCAAGCACTAAATTTGTTACTACAATTCGTAAATTTTTTTTTTTTTTTTTTACAAAGTACAATTCATAAATATTAGCACCCCTGCTCTCCCACGTGAGGTTAGAGATTATTCGAGTCCTGAATTGTTAAAGTTAAATATCTTTAATTTTGATATTAATTAGAAAATTTTTTTAAAAAAAGAAGGAAAAGGAAACATTTTGTGCATGATGATATCAGGAGAGCTCATCTTGAATTGGCTTGGGAGAGGTGAGGAGTGCTGCGTAGTGCCGGAGCCGGTCCTCCCCCGGCGACGACGCGGGCCGTCGCGGCCTCATGACGAGAGAAAGCGAAGCGAGGGAAGCCCGTTGCTTGTACCGCCGCCACGCCAGTTGTATCGCCACCGCCGCCCACGTCCGCCACCCCGGCGAGTAGTACCGCGCACTCCGTCTCACCTTCTCGGTCACAAACGTGTACCGAAAGTGCTGCGTCACGTACTTCACGTCGCTCGCTTCCAGGCTAAACGCCTCCGTCGTCTCCAGCGTCACCTGTTGAGTATAAATGATTAAAACACCGTTCTTTAAAATCATTCACGCACCACCTACATAACGCGGTGAGCGTAAAATGAGTTAAAAGCACCGTTCTTTAGCAGCTTACATAAGTTATAGAGCAACGGTTGTTTCACGTTACCAGAGTGAAAGAGGAAGCCGGGAGTCGCTCGACGAAGGGGCGGCGGAGACACCAGGAGAGGAGCTCGTCGCCGCTGAAGTTGCCGGGGCCGAGCATGCAGCAGCTCTTCACGCCATCCCGGAGGATTTGGCTGCTCTGCAAATGGCCTCTCACTATAAACAGCATTCTCTGCACTGGGTCTCCTTCTCTTGTGACCTGAGCCATCAAAGCCGCCAAAATTTAAGTTACACAAAGAAGGGGTTAGACATAATATAATAATACTGTAATCCTACTTCTTATGCACGTACATATTATGCAGGTTACAGAGGCAAAAAGGGAAAAAGTTTCTGAAAATCCACGATTAATTGCATGTAGAGAGACATAAATGTGATCCAAAGCAACAGTGGTGTTATTTTCAGACGTACAGTTTCTCCCTTTGGAAAGATGAGGGACTTCACTCTGTCACAGATGTTCTCTAAGACTAGCTCATCCATGTGTTGGAACAATGGAACCTGCAACAAATGATCAATGCATTACTTTAAACAAATAAAATCGATTAAAAGTGGCCTTTTGGATCGAGATTCTTTTTTTTTTTTTTATAGTTCAGAAGCAGAAGTTATGTATCTGACAGCGTAAAAAAGTTTTAGAGCTTTTGGCTACATCACCTGACGAACAAGGTCGAGGCAGAGATGATACTTGATGTCCCTCCTGAGCCCCTCCGGCATGTGCCGTATCATCTCGCACTCGTCCACGCCGCGCGTTGCGGCCCACCGCTGCCGCTCGTACAGCCGCACCCTCTGCTTCGTCTCCTTTGGCAACTTTCGACGCTTCATCCACCACTCCATGCTTCTCATCTTCAGGTGCAGTGCCTGCTTCTTCGATGTCGTAGAATTAAGGAACACCTGCATTGCATGCGATGCCGATACATAACTATTCTCTATCCTGTTTTCAGCGTTTGGAACATATATATATATGTAGCACTAGATATATAGGAATACCTTGATGTTCCCTATTAGCATTGTAACCAGGAGAAGCCCCGTCGTTACGACGATGATGTTGAAGATGATTTCGAGCAATTCAGTTGTGCTCACGAGGCCGCCGCCAAAGGTGCTGAAGTAAAAGCACATGGTACATAACAGAGCTGTTAAAATATCCAGTAATGGTAGTGATCATAGAAGTTAATAAGAGGAGTATATATATATATATAGATTGACTTTCTAAGTTAAGTAGCCTCTTTTTTTCAAAAAAACTGTCCATTTCTGAAACTAGTCATATGATCAAAGTATTCAACTAAAAGAAAAAAGTCATGATCTTCTTTTTGCTTTCATTTTGGTTAAGTTGTGTATGTAAGCATTTTGTCACTAATTAAAGCTCATAGATTTGACTGTTTACTTGACACTGTAAATGAAAATTATCAGCAAAGAAGCTGCAACTAGAATAAACCTGAAAAAAGGAAACGAGATCTTAATTTAAAAGGTAAATATAACATCGCCTTACGTACGTACGTGATATTCATGAGGCCCCAGAAAATGGGCAGAAGCATTTTCTCGAGTCGGCTCGAGTTCGAAACGAGAAGAACGGTCCATTTGTAGGCACCATAGGCATAGTTATCTTGGCTATCTAAGCATACATTCCTCGCTTTCGTATTGTTAGCCCAAGCAACTATCTCACTAATATCTCCCCTCATGCTGTTGCTGTTTCTGGCAACACCATAGTATACAGGAATTGCACATCCTATTGTTTCAAGCGTGCAATTTTTCGCTTCGGTGCACATTTCATTGAGACACCTTGTAGCTCTCTGGATTCCCAGCAAGTACCAGCATGCACCAACCGCCTGTAATTAAACAGTAACATTTATAGTTTTAATTAGTTTATGACCAACAAGCATTAATTAATATATTGACTAAATATAAGAAACGGTTCAATGATACATGATTATTGAATTAATTAATGCGAGGATTAGTAATTTAGGAGTACTTACATGGGCACCAACAAAGTAGGCAATCAGGTTAAGAGCAATGCCCCACCATATAGTCCGAAATATGCAGCCCGCGGAGCTCTGCAGCCGGCGCAGGACGCAGACCGAGTGGTATATTTTGGGCAGGTATTGGAAGACGAACACGACCAGGAACACCGTCATCACCGTCGTCGTCGATCCTCGTCGAATTAGGGCCGGAGTTACCGCCCATAAAACAACCTGAAAATGCACAATTATTGCATGGAAAGAAAATTACTGGTTTATATTTAGACCTTAGTACATTTTTTTTGAAACAAAATTTGGTATAAATGGAACACTTATATAAAAATATTTTAAAAGTGTGTTCCTATAATCTAATTCTGTTGTGGTGCCAATATCAAACGGACGCTTAATGATAATGAATTTGGGTCCAAGGCAAACCCAAAAATGTAGCCTAATCATTTCGAGCCAGGTTTAATTGAGCTGGGCCATTCGTACTCGCGTCAGAGATCCTCACAGGCCTTGGTCAAAATCTGGCCCAAGTAAAGCCTATGTTATGTAGCACATGCACATGTCAGTGTAGACTTATTGTTTGTGTGTGTGTGTCTCTCTCTCTCTCTCTCTCTCTCTCTCTCTGAGGAGCATTTTATGGGAACAGCAATTAATGAACATGTATAAGCGAGACTGAGATTTGATCGACATGAGGAATCTTTACACAGTAAGTTTTGCCCCTGGAGAAAGGAGGGGGTATGGCTTCGAAAACAATGAAATGCATAGTTTGATGAGTTCGATATTTTAAGTATAAAAATGTTTTGAAGTACGTTAGGTGCTTCTCGTAATTAATTCCATACCACGTCGCTACAACCACTTGTTGTACGACGTGGGCTTTTGAAATGTCTAATCAACCAAAGTTTTTGGACTGGCCTGATACGTCTGATACCTGAATGAATACATGAGTGTGATGGGGATGTTTTATTAATTACTTTAATCTCCAAATTAATACATTTTCCCACGCTTACAAAATTATATTCCAGAGTAAGAAAACCGATGCGCTTCGGACATTTCAGATTAAAACTTGGAGCTCAAGAGGCCTGCGGGAGGAATATTACTTTTACAATAAGTAGAAAAATTAATCAGCTGTTCACTGGATTCTCTCTTTCTCTCTTTTTTTAAAAAAAATTATCTTAATTTTGAGGCTGCGGTTATCATGATTTTTTTTCTAAAAGAAATAAAATATAAACTATGAAAGCAAACAATTTCACGAATATTACTTAGACCAATTGCAACAACAAGTAATGAAATTAATTAATTACTAACAACGTACGTGTGTGTGTGTATATATATATATATATTAATGGTATGTTAAGGTGGTGATTAATTGGAGAAGCAAAATAAATGAATGAGAACGTCACCTGAGGCAATGGAAAGATGACGAAGAGATCGAAGAAGAACCCCTTATTCGATCGAAAGCAGTAGTTTGTGTTCTCCTTGCATGCCCGCGGAGATGATCTTCTGGGCCATCTCACGACCACCCTGCCTTTCCCCTTCCTCGCCCACATGTTGCAGGCGTGCACGGCGTCGGCCATGCACCGCAGCACCGTCACCGCCACCGCGAACCACCCGTCGACGTAGACGCACATCGCGGCCCTGCTGACGGAGAGCGCGTAGAAGAAGAGCGGGTCGATGAAGAGCCCCAGCGTGCACACGATGACGAAGGCGCGGTCCCACTCGTCGGCCCACCACGAGTAATGTGGGCAGACGCCGCCACCGCTAGCGATGTCGCCGTCGGGTGGGGGGTCGGCGGCAGCCTCTCGGTCGTCGTAGATGTCGATGTAGGAGCTGTATGTGGGCTTGTCGTCGTCGTCGTCGTCGTCGTCGGTGGCCATCGCGGCGGTGGTGGTGCTTGAAGGAGGAGAAGCGGGGTCATGGAGTATATGATGGTGGATATAAGGATTTAAGCGCATTATTATTATTGTTGTTATTATTATTATTTGTGGGACATATATGAGACTGCAGGTTCACACAGTAACCTAAATACATAAATGAGGGTTTAGTATGTTAGATAGTAGGAATCCAAAGGATAGTGTTGTAGGTCCTAAAATTTCTCATGCATTGAAGTTTGGGTACACTAGGAAGTACGTGTTTTAAATTGGAAAAGGAAAAATTATGGAAAAGATGCACGTATCCAGCTTTATATTTTTTTCTGCGAGTAAATGCATCTACTAGTTTATTTGATTAGCATATAATTTTTACTATTTAAACAGTGAAAAATGGCACCAACTAATTGAGTGCTTTATCTCTTCCCACGTGTTATAGCGACGAGCTTGCTAGCTTTGCGTCGTTGGTGTGTAGTGACGTACTCAACAGTGGCCTTACAACGGGGGGCCTTGTTTACCAATAGATACTTTGTATATAGCAAGAAGCTTCGCTGTCGAAAAACATCATTAAAGAAACTATATTTGCTCATCGCACAATTTTTGATAGATTACTTGAACACATAATATATAATTCCAATTTACACAATTAAGTGCATTCCCCTCTTTTCTTTTCTTTTTCCACGAACATAGACAATTTATCAGAACTACAGGTCATTTTTGTTCCACTGTCTAATTTTTTAGAACTTTAATTTTAGTACAGTTTAATTAAATTATTTGATGCTTTTTTTCTATATAAAATTTAAGTTAATTGTTTACTTTAAATATATAGCTGCATAAATTGTATTAAAATGTAGTGTAGAGCTATCATACTACCGAAAGTATAGAGGACTTGATGCTTCGACTTTTTGGCCCTTGAATTAAGGGTTGAATGGTTAAAGATGATTGTAGTCCCTCCGAATTAAGTGGTCCCTCTAGAGTTGAGTGGTCCCCACATAATAATAATATTAATTCAAAGATTACAAATGATAAAAAAAGAAACGATTAAAAAATTAAAAGCATCAGATTCTCTATGTTTCGAATAGCATAGTAGCTTTACTCTTGAAATATATTAGTTAAACACGTAAAGATAAATAACACAATTAAATTTTAAATTTAATGAGTAACTAATTATTTAGATACCAATATTAAAAAATAAAAAAATCAAATAATCAAATTAAAATGAATGGTAGTTAAATTATGTCCTTTACATTTATTTTTTTTCCATTTTCAGAATCACATCCACTAATAAACTTGGGTTTTGTAACTCTTGCATTATTTATTCAGATCTCGTACCTCTTTTGTCGATATTGGCGTTCTCTACTATTCGTAGGGCACCAAAATAGAAAAAAAAAGGAATCCAATAAGCTCCATTATTTACCAAAAATAACAACATGCTACAAAAGCGTGCAACACATGCCCAACAAAGTGGGACGAAGCATGCTCTATATACCATCGCAGTTCTCTTTCTTTCAAGGATAATTGTCATAGAAAATAATAACCTTATGACATCTATATCTTCTCTTTCAAAGTGTCAAAGACAATATCCAAAGATACATATCTGGTAAAGATGTGTTTATTGAAACTTGAAAGTAAAAAGACGGAAAAAGTAAATCTCAAAAAACTCAAAATTCACGTCGATACCTCGCTCGCCTTTGCAAGCAATAGATAAGGTCACACAAATTATACGTGGAAAAAATGATTTAGTAATAAGAAAAAAAAGAAACAATAAGGGGGTTAAAAGATCCAGGAAGTGATCCAATATGCAGGTAGTTTGTAAACTACCTTTGCAGGTCCGCAAACTCTCCTATGTAGAATGAATGGTTAAAGCTCTTGCTCAGCCCTTCATATGCAGCTCGAGTCCCTACCAAAGATGAACCGCTTCATCCAGTCGGATACCACCAGGAACCGTGTGCGCCAACTCACTTGCTTACTGATTTTTGAAAGATAAGTTTGAACATGAAAGCATGAGAATTATGAGCAAAAGCGTGCACAAATTCAAATGATGATTCGGAAGGTTTACCTTGCATACACAGAATACCATAGCCACTGGGTGCTGTGACCAATTGATATCCAATCTCCAGGTAGCTGCGCAGCTGTTTGCTCTCCACCTAACGGAGCAAATTGGCCAAAATGCTTATACCTAGAAAAATAGTGATAGTGATACAAACAATTAGACCTCTGTGATGCAATTCATATGACATATTCATATGACATATTCATGTATTATTCCTCTGTAATGCAATTCAGTACAAAAAGCAAGCAACTATGAACTATCATATACAAAAAACGAGTCCACATACCGAAAAGGGTGAAACCGGTGACGCCCTGTTCCCCTTATGCGAAGAGGGCCTTCAGGGTGTTCTTCACAAATTTTCATTTTGTTAAAGCACCGAGCAAGATAATTACCTTGTTGTGCAGCAACCTGAAAAAAAAAAAAAAAAATTATCATCACAAAAAGCGCATTTAACTCAAAAAGTGTTCCACATTAAACATTCAAGTCCTCTCTCCGCCATGAATTACCTGAGCTGTTGCTGGAAGCATCTTGACCTTTGAATCCACATTAGCAAGTGCCTTCTTGAACTCTTCTATGTCCAGTTCTTTAGATTCCTTCACATGGTTTCCTTCTGAATCCTTCAGCAGATCTAAAAAGTTCTTCATCTGTTTGCTCTTGAGATAGAGTGACACTTGAGGATACCTCTCACATATGTCAGCTAGCACATCTTTGATTTCTTTCACAGTTAATGTTCCAGAGTTATCCTTGTCTGCCAGGCGAAATATTGCAGAGATATCCTCCTGCAAAAATTTTTGTACAAAGCACATAAGACAAACCGTTCTCTTCAATGTATAATAATTACGTCTAAGCTTGATGCATTCTTCTGTTGGAGCAGGATACAGTTTATCAATGCGCAATACGTGCTTCCTTCTTGAAGATTCGCATGACAAGATAAATCATCATTTTAATTATTAATTGGATCCTAATTGGGTCTAATAAGTCAGTTTACTATTAATTTTGTGGTGCAAAGTTTCAGATGACTTTTGTGCAAAGTTTGTTATTATTCAGAAAATCCATCTAAGCACCATTTTGAAAAAAGGCTGAATACTACACACTTCTTTCCAAAAAGATATATAGTACAGCAACTTTAAATTTGTGTATGTTGAGCAACTCAAATGGAATTAACAACAAGAGTAACAGAAGAACGTAGGAAATCAGCCCCACCAACAATTGTACATACCATGACTTTCCTTTGGCTTATTGTTGCGCAATCACCAAGTGCATATACATCATCACAACCGAGGACCCTAAGCCATTCGTCGGTCGCCAATACACGCCTATTACCCTATAAATGTGTCAATGATTGGGTCAATTGAAACCATCTGGTAGATACTAATAGAACCTGATAGATAAAGGTTCCGACAGCAATGTGATTAATTTACCTGACCAACTTGCTTCATGAAGTCCAAAATGACAGGCCGTGTCCCAATTCCAGTAGACCAAACAGCCATTCCATAGGGAACAGAGATCTCGCCGGTTGCTGGATTAGTCATAAAGATGGCTTTATCAGACACTTTCACAACTCGGAAATTCGTTTTCACTTCTATTCCATCTCTCTGGAATTTTTCTTCAGCAAATTTAGTGATTCTTTTGTCAAACCTGCATAGGGAAATTTGCGATAAGTTGAAGACGGATTAATGGTTAGGTTACAAAACATGCCAAGAGAATATCAATAGGGGAATTCCAGTAACAAAGACATTGATTGATGAAATTTCTTTTTAGTAGGCTGATGTGGCACTTTTCAGACAGTCGGCTAAAGGGAGGCGTTATTACTTGGCCTAAGCAAATTCAATAACTAAATTGTCATAATTGAAACTATTGAGGATAAAACTGAAATCCGGGTAAAGTTTTAGGGCAGCCAATATTCTAATTACTAATTACAAAAGGTCACAACAATGATATATAACGCGCATTTTTTGCTTTTAAGGTTCAAAAACCTTCATTCTAGAGTTCATGTTTTGCATAATATGAGCCCAAAGAAATACTGAAGGTATAGAAGCCACAAAGTACTCTTACATGGTTAAAATATGATCTCCAGCTTCGATCAGTGATATGCTCACTAAGTTTTTAATATGAGGATATAACTTAGATAAGTCTTCAGCGACAAAATCATGCAGCTCTGCAGCAAATTCTACACCGGTAGGGCCACCACCAATGATGATAAAATGCAAATTTTTCTTTCTCTCTTCTTCACTAATGTTTGGAAGGTTAGCCCTCTCAAAACAGGTCATTACACTCCTCCGTATTCTTTGAGCATCCTCTACTTCCTGGATAACGACAAGTAAGAAAAGTTCAATAAGAACAGATGATGAAAATCAAAACCAATGACAGACTATCTGGATTGAAAAGTACTGGGGAGTCCTCCTGCAAAGTTGTTTATCTATGTAACGATAAACTGACACTTACGTGAGTCAAACTTAGTCCAACAGAACCATAATTTGAGTTCTAACCGAGTCAAGTTGGCTTAGGTTTAATTGTTTTCAATCTGATTTAAGTCGATTCAAATTGAAGATTAGCTTATATATTAAATTTTGGAGAAATATCATGTGAATTTGAAGTTTCTTGCTATTATGGAAAAGGTCATAAGTTGGACCCCAATTAGGACTAATAGTCATAAAACAGTTAAACTCTGGATCAGATAAAGTGAATCTGGTGAAAATAAAAAATAGGGACGGAAGAATTCCTTCCAGAAATGTTTTAAGATAACAGAGAATCAAAACTTGATGGACACAGTGTATACAATTATAATACAGGATCAAGCTAGATATTCCTTTTATCTCGGAGAGTTTCTAAGGGGCGTAGTTAAGTAGGCTCCTAACAGGTGCATAGCTACATGTATTTTGATGTGAAATTTATGAATGAAAAGAAGTCTTTACTCATGCCATGGAACCTTTCCCTGAGCCCTAGTTTCTACTGTTTCCTCTTTTGCACCCTTGAGACATGAGAGCATTATGACTTGTCCAGATAATGCTGAAGGCTGACCAGACATTACCATGTAAGTTCAAAAGTTCGCGTATTTTATTACTCTACATGACAGCAAACACAAATAAGCTCACAACTTACAGAATTGCATGCAAAAAAAGTAGGATCCTACACTGACAGTATCTAGAACAAACCTTCAAAAAATGACAATTCTCCACCACACCAGGGGTGTTGAATGTATTGGGCTTTGCTCCAACTGCAATGATCAAGTAGTCATAATCCACAGTAAATTCACCATGACCATCCAAGTTGGTCCCTATATCAGATCTGCAGTGAACCTTCTTATTCACCTGATCAATCTTATAACACTCGGCTTCCCAAAATTTAATCATTCCACCTTTCTGCCAGTGAAATCATTAGAATATTGTGTTAATTCTTTTTAATACCACAGTATTGATTAAAAATGAGATGGAAGAAAGTCAAGTTGCAAAACCATAAAAGATTCGTATGAACTTATTCAAGATTTGTTTATTTCATTTAATAGATGCAAAGATATACTATCTACTCTGTTTACATTAACCAAAATGAGCTGTACCTTTCTCAGGATATTGCGGACCGGCTCAACAATACTGCGTGGTTCCACCGTCCCACATGTTACACTTGGTAGTAAAGGGGTGAATGCAAAATAGTTACGAGGTGATATCACTTGAACATTGTACATAGAAGCATCAAGAGTTTTTAAGAAACTTGTGCCGGCCCAACCAGTTCCTACAACCAGCACCTTTTTCTTCTCAGTTGCTTGAGAAGGCACAAGGCCCAGATCTGCTTTTGCATCAGCATAAGCCACCAAACCTCCGCCGCTACTGAGGAAAGAAATCAAAACAAGCAGTTACACAAGATTGGCAAACACAAACACGTAAAACACTTTGTTCGGCAAAATATTATCATATCAAGAAGATCTTTTTCCCGAAGTCTACAACAATGAACTAGTTAAAAAATCCAAAATTGCATTATTTCCTCCCTAGTAAATAAGATACAATTAAGTGAAACAAGCAAACGCGAATTTGCTTTCGGCAGGAGATATTTCATCAAGCAAAATTACCCATTGTTTCCTCCCAATAGGATTCCACAAATCATGTATGTTTTGGTACAACGTGCAACAAAATTTTTACAAAGCTTTTACATAGAGTATCTATAATCATGTCCATGAGTACCACTTAGCAACAATTGGTAGCCAACTTTTTATGCATCAACCATGCAAAAAATAAGATAGGATGCTTCGGCGGCCATTACATCCTTTAAAAAAAAATGCAAAAAATAGAGCATATAGCTCCATTCATCCACATCTTCGATCATACTCATTCACATAATACCCTAATCCTCATCCAGAGCTTCGTTCTCGCATCAAACCAAAATCAAACTACCTCTCAAACGACTCCGTTCTAATAAACGCCACTATTTTAAAGCATCAACAAAAAAAATCAAGCAAGTAGCACCATGAATCGATTCAACATCGTACTAAACTCCCTCATCGAATCTTAACTAATATGCCCCTACGACAACGGATCAAAAAAAGAGTACCTGTACATCACATACAGAGCATTAGAATCACTAATATTACGCACAAATCATCAGAAAAAAGAGTTATATTCAAACTAAAAACCGGATCAAAGAAGACGACGAAGAGCACAATGCCGAACCCTAGGGTTCGAATACACGTAAGATCACCACCAACCAAACAGAGATCGAAACAGAGGAGAGGGCAGAGACCTAGCGGCGACGACGACGAGGAGCTTCGACCATGTCGAGCTCCCATGGAAAGCTTGGGAGGCGCGATCGAAGAAGCTCGCCGAGAACCTCATTGTCTTCGTCTTCGATCCGATTCCAGAGGAGAAGAGAAGGAAACAGAGAGAGAGAGAGAGAGAGAGAGAGAGAGAGAGAGAGAGCGTAGTTGTGGGCGGTTGCAAAAGCGCTTTGCGGGAGAGAGAAGAGAGAGGGGAGAGAGAATGTATTTATAGGGGACACGCGTCTTCTAGAGGGAGCAACCGAGAACGATTCCTTTTCTTCGCTAAAATATTATTTTCGATTAGTTAATTAATTGATACGTTCACTCCCGAATATTGGGAGGTTCGCGCTCCGCCCTTTTCGGAATATTGGGAGGTTCGCGCTCCGCCCTTTTCGGAGTTCACATTGCATGGAGTTTGTGCTTTTTAAAATAGTCAAAATTTTCTCTCACAAGAAATAAAATAATACTGTATTAATAAAAATTTAATACATAAAATTTAAATTTGAATAAACTATATTTAGTAATTTAAGTTTGAATTATAAACTTTTAACAAATGAGTCATAAAAATTTTGATATTAACTTCTATTGCATTACTATATTTACTTATTTAAAAAATTTCTGCCCACTAACGATAATATATTTTTATATCTATTATATCATACTTATTTTTTATAATTAATAATTTATTTAAAATTAAAATACAATACAAAGAATCTACAGCACATATCAAGCAAGTGTAGTGAAAAATTACAAAATTCAAAAGTATATTACGAAGACCATCATTATTTAATTTATAAAAAATTAAAATAGCATTCCAAATATAATAATTTTTATTATAATTTTTTTTTTTTACTGGGTTCATAATTAAGAGGGGCAAAGGAGTGGATGTTTAAACTGAAGGGGTGCATTTATCGAATGGCAGGGGTATTAATGTCTTTTCGGGCTTGACTTGTCAACCAAGAAAAGCGCATGTGGAGAGAGAGGAGGACGTAAAACAAAACGAAAATACACGCCGTGAGATTTGTCCGAGAAAAGCTAAGCATGGAACAGATTCTACGTAGATCCGGTGCGTACAGAATCTCCGCCGACTAATTAATTGGACGAATCTCAACCGCTCACTTGGGTAATCGTTCGGTGATCATCGCTAATAATTTAAGTTCATGCGGTTTAGTTTAGATAACGATGAACCATCGGTATGCACAGAAATATTTTTATATATTTTTTGATTTATTTTATTTTATATTTTAGCGTTAAATAGATTTTAATATCAAATTATATTTGTGTCGTGTTTGATCATAACTAATGGGCCAAAAACTTAACATCTCACCGCTCTCAAGCCCAGCCCAATCTAGAAACATCTTGTAAAGAGGTTGAATTGGGTTGGGCCGATTACAAAAAGATCATTAAGAAGCTTAGAGCCCGTGTGGTATTAAGAGCCACTTTAACTCTATTATTAAAATAGCAAAAAATTATATGCTAGGATGAAAACATATAAAAATATATTACTATATATTTATTTGGAGAACCACGTATAGATGTGTCACATTAAAAAAATAAAATAAGCCAAATTTTATCATAATTACTCAATTAGTATTATTATTATTTGATTAAGACATACCAATGTTGGCAATTGCAAATTGTGTAGCTAATAGCAATTAATCATACCCTCGTTGGCATGTCAAGTGAAAGATGATATGATATTTTCAAAGAAATATGACCTACTAACATAACCAAATTTGCATATTTATAGGAATATAGCCAAAAAAAAGAAAAAGTAGTACAACTATTTAAGGAAAAAAAATGTTAATTAACTCGGATAGCAAATCCAATAATCGCGGGGTTGCATTAGTAAATGCCACACTCTATCAGTGTTACCAAAATAATTTATGTAAGGATAAAAAAAAAAAAGAAAAAAGAAAAAAGAAAAAAGAAGAACTATCGCACGCGATTGGTTATGTACACGAGAACAATGACAAACGCTCCTCGGAAACCCTTCGCTGCAGGGCCATTGCAATCTCACACTAAACCCCTCCAACAAACCAAAATTTAGTAGACAAGCCCCTCGGTTAAGTAAAAAACCCCCAAAGCCCCCGCTCGCAACGATCCGACGGCGGAGGATGAAGGGCTCCGCCGCGGCCATTGTGATGACGATCATCGTCCCGCGGAGATGTCGATCTCTATGAGGTTCTCCTCTTCAATGGCGATCTCTATGAGCCCGTCGCTCTCCTCCTCCCACCAATCCAAACATGGCTTCACCCCCGAGTCCCACCAAGCTCTCTCCTCCTCCTCCTCCTCCTCCTCCGCTGCAGAGCCCCTGCTACTCTCGCTCTCGCTCTCCGAATCCGTGCCCTCCTCCCCATTCTCGGCCCCTTCTTCGTACTCCTCGTAGATGACCTCGAGGGGGCCCCCTCTGCGGCCCCATTCCACGAACTCGCCGCGAAAGGTGGGATTTTTATGGGTTTCCGCGGCGCCCACGTGGGTTTCCGAGGTGGGTTTTGGCGGGGGAGGGGAGGTGGGCTCGGGGGGCTCGGGGCCGAGGCGGAGGAGGGCGAAGAGCAGGAGGAAGGAGGAGAGGAGGACGGGGGAGAAGAGCAGTGGCAGGAGGGGGCGGGGGACGTAGAGGACGACGAGGAGGACGAGGGAGACGAGGGTGGCGAACAGTGGGTGGGAGTAGAGAGAGGAGAGTGACCATTGTTGGGTCTCCATTTTTACACACCCACGCAGAGAGAGAGAGAGAGAGAGAGGGAGAGGGGGGCGAAATGTGACTATGACCATGGGAATATAACAGGGGAGACAGAGGGGTTGGGGTTATAATTAGATCTGGTGCTTATATATCTACTCAATTATTTATTTTGATTAGTACCGAACTTTCGAGTTATATCACAGTTATGTGTCCTCGTTTTTCTATATGATGATTGATGTAGTTTGGTGGATACTTTGTAATTTAGTGCATGGGTGTAAGATCATTGGATCTAATTGGGTAGGATATATATATATACATAAATACACTCATGCATAAAGGTTAAATATTCCATCAATTAATGCATTTGCTTGGAAGGTGAATACTTCTTGTTTAGGCACACTTCTTGTTCATAAAACTGAGCCTTTTTTTTTATATATCTACAAATCGAAATTGCATAGCTGCTGTTCTATACCGAATAAATGACCATCGATTTAAACCTAAAGCAAAAGCTCTTCAACTTTAAACTTCCAAATCAGTAAAGTGAGGAGATGATGGGATAATTTTATCACAAATCCATTAGAAGAGGCAAAAGGCTCCACAGCAATGCTAGAAGAGATCACCAACTTTTTTATTTTCTTTTTTTCTTTTAAAAGAGAGAGAAAGAGAGAGAGAGAGAGGGAGAGAATTAGCTGGATTAATTAGAATTGAAAAGGAGCGCATTCACCAAGCCATGTTGAGTAGGGATGGTCTCCTATTTGATGGATAGTGTAGCTTTTGGGGCCTCACTGTTCACTCCCATATCTACCATGTAAAATGGTCATTGGGTTCTCCTCATGAAAAAGGACGTGGCCGCCACTTTTTCTTCATAGATTACAAAAGAGGGCACGTCGACCCCCTCCCTGCCTCTATTTTTCTGCGAGTTGGGTCGGAGAAGAGAGTGTGAGACATTCACTTTACGGAGCGTACAAAAGGCCCTGCGTTAAGTTTGGTACCACAGAGCCTCTTCTACATGACTTGTCTTTGAGGAGGAGCTGGGACCAGTAATACCAACCATTCCCAAATGGCTTGTCGTATTCCCCTTTCTTTGACGTAGAGGATTTCAAAGTGCGGTGGTTCGGGTCAAACCTGCATAGGCCCAGGTTCTCTGCCGACTCACTATTTAGGAATGAATGAGTAGTTCTTACAGATCTAGACTATGACATAAACCTGAGTTAGCATACATGTACATATTATAAAGTTTCAGGTACAGGTACTCTTTGTTAAATCTCATATGCATCTAATGAATTACGATCTATGCTCCGCATTTCATCTTTGAGTGTCTCTTTGCCAGTGTTTTTGTGCTAATACCTTTTCTTTTTCATCTTTGAAAAGAACCAGCAACAGAAATTGTTACATATATTAATGGCATATCCGGATAAATTCTTAATTGAAACTGAATGTGATCACTGCCGATTCTTTAACTAAGAATTTATATTCAATCTTAAAGAATATCGAGTGCTTACTGATCAATTATCTAAAGTCGCACAAAGTGAGTTACAGAGTAATATATTATATTATATGAAGATGTAAAACGTGTGGCATTTAGCCATTGTTTATTGTTGATGTTCTTCTGATTGTTTGGTGATTTTCTTAGCCACGTGGACCGGGTTAAGTGCTTTGAAACTGCTTTATCTTAAAAGTGAGAGACAGAGCTTTTAACAGAATGATGAATGAGTATATATAGATTCTCCGAGAAGTGATAAGACTTGAGAGGAGAACACATTCCCAGTTCCCACACTCGGCTTTTTCGGATGGATTAAATAGGCACGTTAGTTCCATCACATAACACTATTCGTGAACAATATGTGATGTAATAACACTTAAATGCATGTATTTGACTACAGGGTGGAGGCTTGGGTTTGGGTTCAAAACCTCGTCAAATGGATTTGGATGGGTAATCAATCAATTTGATGGAGATACAAGTTAAGTGCAATTAATATGATTTCACTAGCATTCTCAAAATGTTCATTCATGTTTCCATATTTATCAAATTGAGTTACTTTCTAATCTTGTAGTGTAACTTGATAGCAACTTTTGCTGTTTTGAAAAATCAGCACAAACTTGTAGAACAAATTCAAAATTCAGATAATTTTCATGTTCTTCTTTTTTTTCTTTTTCTTTTTTTTTTCTTCTCCTCCAATATTATAAAATTCACCAATCATATACAAGGGACGTAAAGTAAATTGGACCCCATGTCACCCCGCTCTCGAGGACAAAAGGGATCCCAACAATTTTCTCAGTTCCATGTGAGGCCACACACGGTGGGAACCTTCCATGTGTCCGCCAGTATAGCGACGTTTCTGAGATCCCCACTCAACCATCTGTTCTGTACCAACGGCCCTGATTTCATCATCAATGCCTTCTGATAATGCTATTCTTTGCTGTGGGAGTGCCATTGTAGTAGTAGCTTAATAAGTGTTGTTACATAATCTAGCTTTGAGATCACAAAAATCATATTGTCCACATCAAACTCATCTTTTGTTTATAAAACCTCTTATTCTCCATCCTACATTTTCCATTTATAGAGTTTAACATTACAAACATGTGAATTTTCCGTAAAAAGGCGCAGATTCTCTGTAGTTCCGGTGAGCCATCGTGTATCGCCATTGAATAGGCATCAATGAAGGGGACTAACTCTGCTTCACAGGACACTCTGAACTGATGATACTAGTCTATATCAAAAAACGAAGAAGAGAAAGAAGATACACCAAAAACGAAAGAGCAAAAAATAGAAAATTGTGTCATGTGATCACTTTCCAAATATGTTTTTTGTTTGAGAGGGAACATTTGCTCTTCTATACAACAAATTAAGTTCCTGATCAACACCTGTCACAAAATTTTTCCCCTGATCATTTGTTTGCAGAAACTGAAATAGGCAACAAATTTACTGCTGCTTTTCTAATCATGTTGCTGATTATTTTACTTGTATTGCAATTTGATTGCAAATACCTGCTCTTTTGGCAAGTATTTTCCATTTTATCCTAATCTTCATAAACACAATTCCATTTCAGAAAAAAATAACAGTTTCAGAAATTTAATTTCTATGTTTGACATCTATTGAATTCTCCAATTTGAAGGTAAATATAATAAAAAACAAGCAAATTGGAAAACAAAAAAAAGCAAACGAGGATTAAATACAGCAAAATACATGAAATAACAATCAAAGCATACATAAGTACATAACGCGAAAAAGAAGAACCATACTATTGCTACTCACACCACAGGCATCTTATAGATAGCAGCTGATTGTTCTAAACTTCGTGCTAATAATTATTCACAATGGCTTTTATTCAAAGAAAATAAATAACTATTAGAACATGCATGAAAAGTACTCCAAATAATATTGTACACAATCTTTGTCAATGAAAACTTGTCCAATTCCGTGTGTTGCCGTAAAAGTGACCTGCAATATATAAATAACATGTGTTTCTCTTGAGAACATTCTAGCCCCAAAGTTTTTGTTCCACTTGACGAAGGTAACAAAAATGTATTAAAGAGGATAATAACCATTCGAAATTCAATGCTGAAACAAAGCTGTTATACATAAACAAAATTTGGAAAAAATAGAAGATGAAGAGAAGCCTCCCTTCAAACATGAATTACTATGTTTCTCTAGTTAAATACACTAATACTAAGCAGCCCCTCTTCAGTGAATGCATTGAAGAAACTGGCTCTGGACAAATGAGTTGTTCACATCTACATGTTGCAAAATGGAGAAAACTAACTACACCTAAGTATATGGAGCAAAACAACAGTAAATGTACTCTACAAATTGTTCTACACCATATTCATATCTACATCTAATCGGCCAATCCATTTGTCGGCCACTAATCATCAGGGGATGTAAAAAGCGCGACGGCAATACTAGATAGGCTTTTGCCGTCGATACGAGATCGAGCGACGCGTCGCTGCTTCGGCGCATCCGGTGCCTCCTCGTTATCGCTATCTCTCTCCTCGTTCTCTCGCTCGAAGATGCGCTTCACTAATGGAGTGCTAAAGGCAAAATGCAACTCCCTAGCAATCAAAGCCTGAGCAAATTAAGAAGAGTAAACCACAAATTAGAAATTAATAAAAAGGAACAAATCCAACTTATATGAATTTGTATTTGTTACAATTAATGATACTTACTGCTTGATTGACAGATTTAGAGACCAAAAGGAGTTGCTTTAGATCACTGTGGTCCACCTTACACAAAATCCTCACCTGCATCATCAAAAAGTATAACGAATAATGTTATGATTTGGAATCAAACAATTAGAGGTTCTACGAATAGATTGATTAGATTGAGGATCTGGGCATTACCAGAATGTCTTCAGGCAAGGATTCGAGGCGATTCGGCCGCTCCATTCGAGACCGGCAGCTGCGTCGCTTTTGCGGGATTGGCGAAGAAAAGCTGGATGAATCCAAACTGCTAGAAATTACTACTCTTTTCCTCCCCAGAATCCTTGTGCCCTGCACAAACTTGAAACTGGTAGCTGCTTGTTCCTCACTTCGAATCTGCGGTATCGCCATTCGTTCTGACACCAAAGTGATCTTCAAAGTTTTGTACAATTCCCACTGTAAATATAATAAAAGACAAAAAGGAAAAAGAAAAAGATCAATAAATGGTAACATCATCATCGTCATCATCATCATCATTCGCAATAAGCTTCAATGAGAGATGAAACTTCTGTAACCTACCTAGCAAATGCCCCATTTTTCTCAAACCCTAATGAAGTAACAAATTAAGCATTGATGAAGAGGCCAAAAGAGAAACAGCAAACAACTAAAACGCATCTACAGAAGAGAGAAAAAAAATCCCCGTTTTTTGAACTACAAAAACCGAATCCATCGGATATTTTTCACCCACAAAAATATCTAATCGGAATCCAAAACAGAATCTAAAAGAGATTAAAAACAAAAGGGATAGATATATACCGATATTTGTATTGGAGGAGAATTAAAATTAAAAAGGCCCTCTGAAAGATCCCTAAAAAGCCCGAGTACGGCTTCGCAAATTGACTTCACAAAAACCAAATAAAAGGAAACAACCCACCTCCGTTTATATAGGAGTAAATATAGCTCGAGTTTTCACCAAAGCGCCTTATATTTTAAATTTTTTTAAGATGGAATTTATCCGGATCTTTTCTCGGAAGCTACTGGAACAGCCGCCACACGTCTAAATACCGAAGAAATCCATGCACCTGGTTCATTTATATTATATATATACACCATACTAATATCATAGCTGTGTTATGTACTACAAAAAAAAACTTATATGTATGAGATAATTATATTCTTTATCAGTAGTAGAATGCGCCTAGATGTCAAAGCATTCGATAAGTGGCAAAATTACTTTATATGTAAGATTTTAATGCATACAAATTGCACCCAATGTGCGCGTAATGTAAATAATGGCTTGGGTGGTTCATGGGGTGTAGGGATGGACCGGGTGTAGAGAAGTTAGCTGCAGGTGTGGAAGTGGCCCAAAAAAGAACGATCTAGAGTTTGGGCTCTCAAAAAAATTTGGATTCGCGCCCGCTTCCGCTTCCGGGAGACCGCGTGCTTAGCTGGTCGCCGCGGGTCACAACGCTGGGATCGGACGGTCAGCGACGCGTTCTCTTCGGACACGTGGGGTGATCCGGAGCGCCCAATATAGAGCCGTTGGGGAGGGAGGGGACACGTGGCGCCGTGCGATGGGACGAGGAGAGGCGGGGTGAATCGGATCTGGCGGTGTGCGGAGATTGGGTCGGTCGTGGTCGGCAAAGTCGGTTGCTTACCAAACAAGCCACCCATCAGCTCGGCTCGGCTCGGCTTTGTGGGCTTTAGTCATTGGGCTGGAATTAGGTTTAGGTTGGGCTGGGCTTTTGTTTAGCCTTTATCCCCTTAAACCCGGCCTATTTTCCTGGGCTCTTAATTGAAGGCTCGGCTTGGGTTTTGTTATATGGGCGCGGCCCATTTTGTTTTCGTTCGCACACACGGCGCACGATGGATAGAAGGAAAGTAATAACCCTCTCGAGCCTCTCTAACACCCTCTTCTCTCTCTCCTCTCGGTCTCCATCGTCTCCATCTCCTTCTCCACATCCCCAATCCGCCGCCGCCGACTCTGCCGCTGCGAGCGCACCGTCTCCGGCGATCTCTCCTCCACCGCCGCCTCCACCTCCTTCTCCTCCCTTGATCCACGGAATCGGGCGCTCGTCCCCGATCTCGATCGCATCGACCCGTTACATATCCTGATCTACTGATCTCGTTTACTCTTAGGCTTCGATCTCTCCATTGAGCGCCTTTATCTCCTTTCGGATCTGTCGATGGAAGTGCCACGATTTGAACGCCCTGTGCTTCGATCCATGGATTAGTTCTCAGCGCTCGGATCTCTTTCCCACCGAAAATTCGACTGGTAATTCGCTTCTATTTCTTGTATTTGACTGGAATTCAGTAATTATATGACGTTTTTGTGGTTATTTTAGTCAGATCCTCTCTTGTTAAAAGATGAGATCGAATTGTTGGTTTATTTGAGCATTTTATTGGTTTTGAAGCAAATGGCTATGTTTTCTTAGAGTATTAATTTGTCTATTTACTGCTTTACCATTTAAAAAATTATTTAGTTGTGTAGCTTAATTCTAAATATATAGTTGTGTAGCTAAATTCTGATGCTGTAGTAATATGTTGCAAGTTAGTAAGCAATAATTAAAATAGTTGAGCATGGAAACACTTCCGTTTATACAGGATATGTCATTTGTCTTGGAGATTTCTGGGTAGATCATCTGCAGATGTATCTTGCAACGAATGAGTCCACTCAAGTGTTGTTTGTAAACTGCTCCCACATAATCATGCTTTTGTCTTTAGATAGAACTACTGCTGTGTTGTCTTGTTCCTGGTTTCACATGAAACATGCAGACATGAACTTCCAAAAAGTGGTGTATTAACTTTCTGTACTTTTTGCTTCCTTTTAACTCTGGATATGCCATTATTAAGTCTGGAGGTAGCAACTGTAGTTAAGTACATCAGTTGGAGATTTTCTACTTTTTTCTAAATTGTATGAGGATTAGATGCAATCAGGTAACTGGATTTAGACAAACGATTGGGAACGAATCATTCTCTTTTGCATCATTGCCCGTATTCCTGTTGATTGACCTAAATTGATGGTGGATTTGCCATGGCAAGAAGAAAATCATTACGCTGGTTGAAAATCTCCATGAATCTAACTAGAAATTTTCATTTTCTTAACAGTTGTTTCTTGTCTTTTGAAATCTAGATAAAAACCTCAGTAGTTATTTCATAATAGATGTTCAAATTATGCAACTTTACAAATGGGTTAAACTCTGTAGAATCATTTTGCTTGCATGCCGATTCATAGAATTATAGCTTTTCAAACCTCTTATCAAGCGTTATATGATTATTGTGTCATTGAGCAGGAAAGTATCACGGTCAGCTAAATTGACTGGCGTAAACATGCAGCCTATGGGGAATGACAAACCAATTCCTGGAAGGCCCACCTCACCCTTCTCAGCTGCTCCGCCAGTTTCCTCTCCTTTTTTATCTTCGGGTCCTGTGGTTGGCTCAGAGAAAACTGCTGCTACTCCGCTTTTAACCCCATTTTCATCTGGCACCCAAGCTACTGGCTATAGAATGCCAGCACCACCACCAACTAGATTTAATGGTCCATTTACTCCGACACAACCTCCATCATTCCACCCTACTCAAGATGCAGCTACTTATCAACAAACCCAAGCTCCTAGATTTCCTCCCCCAAGTCAGCCTGCAACACCCTTGCGGGGCCCACCTGTTGCAAATTCTGTAGGGTCTTTTCAGCCTCAGCCGCAAGTACCCACCTTTCGAATGAGCCCTCCACACCCTCCTGCTGTGCAATCACCACCTGGTAGTAATATCCCTCCCCCACATTTTCTTGGTCCTAGACCAGGTCCGCAGTCACCGTTCCAGACTTTATCAGCTTCCCAGGCTTCTCCTCATTTTCGTGCTTCTCCATATATTGCTCAACAAGGTGTTATACCGCCGCCCCCTATTGGACCCCCTCTAGGTGTTGGTTCGAGAGAACAGATGCCATTTCCTCACATAGGGCAACAACATGTAGGAGGTGGTCCGATGCAAGGTCTGGTTGAAGAGTTCCAGTCATTGTCTGTGGGGTCTATTCCTGGTTCGCTTGATTCTGGTATTGATGCCAAATCACTACCTAGGCCACTGGATGGTGATGAAGAGCCTAGGATTCTCGAATCGTACCCATTGAACTGCCACCTTAGATTTTTGAGGCTGACAACTCATACAGTACCGAGTTCTCAATCTTTGCTTGCCAGGTGGCATTTGCCTCTTGGAGCAGTGGTCACTCCTCTAGCTGAAGTACCTGAGGGGGTAAGAGTTCTATGTTGTCATAACTCTTGGCCAGAATAGTTCCTTTTTTGTACTATTCATCTTAACTACTTGTTTAACTTTTGACCTTTCAGGAGGAAGTGCCAATTGTCAATTTTGGAACAGCTGGCGTTGTCCGATGTCGAAGATGCAGGACTTATATAAATCCATATGTGACATTTACGGATGCTGGCAGGAAGTGGCGGTGCAACCTCTGTTCATTGCTGAATGACGGTAAGCAACCTCTGTTTACTAGAAATTTTTAACATGCCATTACTTTTGTCACCACTTAGAAAATTTGCTAATATTGTATATTTTTGGCACTTCAGTTCCTGCAGAGTATTATTGCGCGCTGGATGCCACGGGAAGAAGATTAGATATAGATCAAAGGCCGGAGCTTTCTAAAGGAAGTGTAGAATTTGTTGCTCCAACTGAATATATGGTGCGACCCCCAATGCCGCCCTCATATTTCTTCCTTATTGATGTCTCAGTAGCAGCTGTCCAATCCGGCCTGCTTGAGGTAACGACATCTGTAATTATTATTCCTTCAAAACATTTCCTGATGGTTTTGTAAAATGTTATGAATTCAAATCCAATTTAAACATTTTGTTTGCAGGTTGTGGCAACAACCATAAAATCATGTCTCGATGGACTTCCAGGCTCTCCAAGAACACAGATTGGCTTCTTAACCTTCGACAGTACATTACATTTCCATAACTTGAAGGCACATTACTAGACCTTTCCAAATTTGATGTGCTTACTATTATTTATGATGAGTTAGGATCAACACGTGTAATTAACTGTTCTTTCCTTTCTGTAGTCTTCTTTGTCGCAGCCTCAAATGATGGTGGTAGCGGATCTGGATGATGTGTTCTTACCATTGCCTGATGATCTTCTTGTTAATCTGTCTGATTCAAGACATGTCGTGGATGCTTTTCTGGATAGCTTGCCCAGCATGTTCCAGAACAGTGCAAATGTTGAATCTGCTTCTGGCCCAGCTCTTAAAGCAGCATTTATGGTTATGGTGAGATGCTTTTCTCTTTGGTTATGTAAATTTTGGTGATATGCATAAAGGTAAATTGTACGGATGGTCTTTGTAGTTACCCAAGTTTAGTCTGTGAACTTCGCAACGAGTACTATAGTAATTGAACTTCCTCATTTATTGCGATATCATTTTTTGCTGCTAGAAAATATGTGACGAAATGTGTCCTTTTCCTACAAATAGCACTTTTAACTCTGTTTTAAGTACACTGAGGCAAGGAAGTTTTTTTACAGAAGGCATAAAATGGCCACTTTATGAGAAAAGCTTATTTTTGTTTTTTTTATATTCGAGGATGAAATTGCAATGTATGGGAGAGTTCAAAGGCTAAAGTTTTCAGAAGTTCAGATACTAAGCTGCAACACTGGGACAGTAGAGGGACTATACATACATTTAATGCTACACCATAATCTAACTTTCATCTCCCATTTTTACTTGATAGAGTCAACTTGGAGGGAAGTTGCTGGTTTTTCAGAGTACGTTGCCATCTCTCGGTATTGGTCGCCTCAGACTACGAGGAGATGATCCTCGTGTTTATGGCACAGACAAGGAGCATACTCTGAGGATACCAGAAGATCCATTTTACAAGCAGATGGCTGCCGAATTCACAAAGCATCAGATCGCTGTAGATATATTTGCTTTCAGCGAAAAGTATTCTGATATAGCTTCCCTAGGTGAGAACACCACTAAAGCAAAAAGGGCCTTTTACATATCTATCCATGCAAAATGTACTGTTAACATTTAATGTATACCCTTGTGAAAACTCTGATTTTTATTTAACTTTTGGAGGGATATCTACATCAGTAGATAAGCTTACAGGCTATATAAATATATAAATATATCAAATAAAGAAAAAAGTAAGATATCTTTGTAGTCCTTATTTCGTATTGTCATTTTTCGATCTCCTTTCATCGGTTATTTCAGGATCACTAGCAAAATACACCGGTGGCCAGGTATACCATTATCCAGCGTTCCAGGCGGCTACTCATCATGAGAAATTGAGATATGAGCTGGCCAGAGATCTTAGAAGGGAGACTGCATGGGAAGCTGTGATGCGAATTAGATGTGGAAAAGGTCATAATTTACAATAACGCCATTGTTACTCTTATAACTATTTAGCATTTATCTTATCAGATTTGTTTTTCTGAAAAGATGCTAACTGGATGTTCAAATGATAACCTTTTCCTTCAGGTGTGCGCTTTACAACCTACCATGGTCATTTCATGCTAAGGTCCACAGATTTGTTAGCCCTTCCAGCTGTGGATTGTGATAAATCCTTTGCAATGCAACTATCTTTAGAAGATACCTTGATGACTACTCAGACTGTATACTTCCAAGTTGCTCTATTGTATCCTTTTCTTTGATATGCACTTTCAGCAGTTTGTGGCTATTTTTTCATTCTTGGCTCCTTGGACATACATTTTTTTTTTCTTTTGCTGCATAGAAATATTCGCACCAATTAATTTATAAACATACATAACTACAATATCAGCCAGGGCTGTTATAATTTTATGACATGTCCTTGAATATCTCAAATTGAATTTCTATACCAGTTTCCAATTGTTGAACAATCCCAAAATAATGTAACTGTTGCGCCATTTATGCCTTAAAGTTGCTTCTGCATAAAAAGAAAGCTGGACACGTGGTTGTTTATTAGGTTAGTCTCTCGTGAGCAGTCTGTGAGTGAAACATGCAATGTTTCTTTTAAATTTCTCATAGGTGTGGTCCGTTAGTGACTATGAGAAGATCAGTTATTCATGGCAGTATCATGTGAGCAGTATTAACTTTAATATAACTTTGAAAATATTGGCCTCAGTACACGATGAAGATCCTATTAAATCCAAAAGTATTCTATCTTCTATCATACTGCATATACACCTCATAATTGATCTATGTTACAACTTAAATTGTAATTTGTTCATGTCGAGCAAATGAGAGAAGACTTCCCCCAATTGAAAGTGCTGGAAGATGTAGACCTGTGATAATTTTCAACCTTTTATGACAATTTGAATCATAATTTTGTTTTTAAATTTTATGCTGATTGTCGTTTGTTTGAAAGCTTTCAATAATAATCATTGATACTCGATATCTTTATCATTTCTCAATTCTTCCAAAGAAGGCATGGCGTCATACATGTATTTTCTTTCCTTAGCAGTTGCAAGATATACTTCCTCTTCAGGTGAGAGGCGTATTAGAGTACATACAGCAGCTGCACCTGTGGTAACAGATCTTTCTGAAATGTATCGTCAAGCTGATACCGGAGCCATTGTCTCAGTGTTGAGCAGGCTTGGTTAGTTAAAAGCCTATATTTTCTTTTAAATATATTTTCATATATACCCTTGCAAAATTATCTGGAATCCAGATTTTATATCCCTTTATTATCCGGAATTTTTTTTTCATGCCTCTTTATAGACTTGATTTCATACATACATATATACCCTTGTACTTATTGGAGGACTTCTCACTTTTGAGTGGTATGATGTATTCATAAATAGATGATTTTGCAGGAATATATTTATGTGAAAGTTCTGCTTTCTTTTAGATTGTTATCTTCATTGCTTTGATATGTTCCGCGTAACTCACTGCTGATCTAACCAAAATAATAATAAAATAATACAGCTGTTGAAAACACACTGTCTCACAAGCTGGAAGATGCCCGGCAGCTTATGCAGTTGAAGCTTGTGAAGAGCTTGAAAGAATATAGGACCCTATACGCTGTGCAACACCGGTTGGGCGGGAGATTTATATTCCCTGACTCTTTGAAGTTCTTGCCACTTTATATATTGTCTCTTTGCAAGTCCGCGGCTCTTCGTGGAGGTTATGCGGATGTTCTTCTGGATGAACGTTGTGCTACTGGTTACAGCATGATGATATTGCCTATAACAAGAATGCTTAAACTTCTCTATCCTGGTTTATATAGGATTGATGAGATCTTGACAAAGGTACTGTTCTCATACATTTTACTGTTCTTATACGTTTTAAAATTCTCAATAGGATGGTTAGATAGCAGTTAATATCACTAAATACTGGAGGAAAGTAAATGTGATATTTTGTTGCTTGCTAAATGACAGAGATTTCTGTTGTTTCAAATGGGTTAAAAAAGAACATTAAGATTGTGTCTAATAGAGTTTCTTAATTTTACTGAAAAAACTGGCAATATGTGTTTCACTTTCATGATAAAGAATTTGATGAAAAAAAATTAATAATTATGTGCATTCTAAATTTTGCAGGGAACAGATAATTTAGATGAGTCTTTGAAGCCGTTAGCATTAACCTCACAGTGCTTAGATGCCAGAGGTCTCTACATTTATGATGACGGGTTCAGCTTTGTCATTTGGTTAGGCAGGATGCTATCTCCTGATATAGTGAACAGTATACTTGGAGTTGACCTTTCAAGCTTCCCCGATCTCTCCAGGGTATGCTAATTTTAATTTGATATATGCCTGTTTTATCTTTTGGAGTATCACACTTTCACTAAAATAACAATACTAACATGATAGTACTACATGGCCTATCAATTTTAACTGCAACTCCCAGTATCTTCCTATTTTATCCCTGTTCATCTTAATACTTTTTGCCTATAAACTGCTGCTAGTTTGGCTGATTGAGATTTTGTATGCATTATTTGAGTTTACCTAAACATGTTGGTTGGTACCAATGAAATTTTACGTTAAGAAACTAGATATCGTCATTCCTATTTTCTGAGACTACTTAGTCTTCCAGCAGCTTTATCAAAAATATGGTTTTGGAAATATCTCATTTCACAAACATTTCTTACTTCTCAAAGAGTTTTAATGCCAGTATTCATCATCCGGGATTTCAATTTTCGTGGTATGGATTGAGTAATTAACTGTCTTTCACTTGACTATTAGTGATTTACCACCCAATGGTGAGTTGTTCTCAAAATTTGTGGTAATTTTGGTCTAATATATGCACCTTTAATTTAATTGTCTTGAAGGTTCAATTGTATGAACAGGACAACAACATCTCGAGAAGAATGATGAGGATCCTAAAAGCCCTAAGGGAGAAAAATCGTTCCTCCTATCAGTTATGCCGAATCATAAGGCAAGACGAGCAACCGAGAGAAGGTTTCTTGCTTCTTAACAACCTAATTGAGGATCAGACTCCCGGAAGCAGCACCTTTGTCGACTGGATACTTCAAATATATCGGCAGTCACAGAGCTCATGACGATAAGGAGCATAAAATCGATCGGAACCCTTAAAAACCTTTTCGTGTTCAAATTTTCAGCCACTTGTGGCATGAAAACCCGAGATGCATGGAGCACCCTCGGGTTCCAAAATTCTCGAGTCTAACTATTATGCCCGAGTCGTCGGTAGTCCCGTCATCTCTTCCAAGTTCCATTTTGCAATATCTTGGTTTGAAGGTTCTACTATTGATATTTATTTTGGTGTGGCTTCTTTTTACTCTCCGTTTTTTCCTCTTGGTTCTAGCAATCAGTGTAAGAATCTTTTTGTGTATCAAATAATTAGTTTGCCTTGCAGCAGGTTGTAAAACTGGGTGGAGCGGAAAAACAGGGGACCAAATTTCTTCGTTTAATTAAAGATGATTTTGCTAGGAGATCGGGTTTAAACTTTTTTTTCTTTTTTTTTTATTTGAATTGTTGTGTTGCTTCCATCTTTCTCCAATTACTTATTTCTTCGTATTTACTTCAAGAACTGGTGTATGTTGGTCTGAGCAATACGTGTATAAATCAACAGGCAATCTGGTACGTTAAGATACAGAATTGTCTTCTGTGATATTTTTATGTTAAAAAAAAAAATCTATTAATGGGTCAACGGAGCCATTCATCTTTTACAACTATTGTCTCAGCTTCGCTCTTAGAGTGGGATATTTTTTTTTTTTAAATTCTTTGGTTGTTAACAGTTGGAAATAATAATTTCTGCTTAATCAAACGAATTTTAAGAATTCAGAAAATTCTATATATTTTATAAACGTTTCATTGCCATTTGATACGAGGTACCTCGTGAATGAGATGAAATCATAATCACAACCGTCCATTTTACGTTGAGATTCTAAGTCGGGAATTAATTGCCGGCGAAGATGACTCTCGTTCGTCTTCACCGTGGGACGCACGCCATTCTATATTTTGGTCCCATATCCACTTTCCCTAATCCCAACAGACAACAAGCGGCTTTCATTTTCTTTTCTTTTCTTTTTTATTAACTATTTATTATTGTTTTGCGTGGCTAATAAATGGTTGCGAGATAGCGCATCGTTATCGAAAGCGTCGGTGAGGGCGTGCTCCTCTTTCTTCGCCCTCTTCCCAAATACGTTTCACTTCGCTCTCTCCATCTGCCTCCTCGCTTTCTCCCTCCTCGGGTACTACCCACTTTCCCCAATCCATCTCTCTCTCTCTCTCTCTCTCTCTCTCTCTCTGCTGAGACCTGGGGTTTCTCTTGATATATTTAGTGATCGATTTGGTTCTTTCAAGTTGCTAGATGTGTAAGCTACTGATCTACTTATGCTAATTGCTAATTCTCTACGTATCAGATTAGATTTGTGTGCATGTGTGTGTGTGTGAAATAATGCATCGGATTAGTGTTAGTTCATCTTGATATATTTAGTGATCGATTTGGTTCTTTCAAGTTGCTAGATGTGTAATCTACTGTTCTACTTATGCTAATTGCTAATTCTCTACGTATCAGATTAGATTTGTGTGCATGTGTGTGTGTGTGAAATAATGCATCGGATTAGTGTTAGTTCACTTGGTTTCGTCGTTATAGGCTATGAACTGAATGCATCAGCATCATCATAAGCTCTGTTCTCTCACTCTTGTTGATGGATCTGAGTGAAGGGAATTCTTTTTTTTCCTTTTTTGCCATGGTAGATCCAGTACATGTATAGCGCTTGTTTATTTTGCGTTGTAGGGTTAGACATCTATGATGACTACTGCGTCTCTCTCATTTTCCAAATTCTTAGTTTGCGGGGAACAATTAGTAACCGATAACTCTCTCTAAAATTGTGATATTATGAACATTTTGATGGTAGGAACAAGCTGGATCAATCATCACCTTATGTTGCTATAGTAACAGGATTTGTCACTGGAGTATACTCTTTTACATATGTTGGTGAATGCAGTTCTGCTGCTATAAACTTTCCACCAAAAAAAAAAAAGCTATAAACTTAAACAGAGTTGGTTTAATACTTTGAGATTGTAGTAAATCAGAATTTACATACCATCTATTCTGCTGATTGCTTTCTCTTCTGCAGAATTGGTTTCATGGTTTGGTTTTGGTAGCTGATTCTGATTAATTTACCATTTATAGTTCAAATTTCTTTTTATGAATCGTCAAGTGTATGGTAGAAGTTGCATGCTTATCTCTCTCTTATCAACTCATGCAGGCTATCGAAGATGTTAATTGAGTTGTGTAAGATTGAGCACCACAGCTACGCTTGTGCACTCGCCAGTTAGAATGGCCTTATTTATGCAGGAGTTTTTTTGTATATGAATATTCAAAGGCAATAAAATTATTTTCTGAAAATAAGTTTCACAATATGAATGGTTCAGCTTCTAACGAAGAGGAAGCTTTGAATGGAAACAAGAAGAAATTTGAGGCTGGTGAGCCTCCAAACATGAAGGAACCTCCGAGACACCGCCCACTAACTCCTCTGAGAATATTCCGTGGTGTATTATGTCTAGTTGTCATACTATCTACGGCTTTCATGATGTTAGTTTACTGGGCACCTGTGACCGTTCTTCTGTTTCGGCTTTTTAGTGTTCACTACAGCAGGAAGGGGACGTCTATTTTATTTGCCACATGGCTATCTTTATGGCCCTTCTTGTTTGAGAAAATTAATAAGACAAAGGTGGTTTTTTCTGGTGACCGTGTGCCTAAAAAGGAACGGGTTTTGTTATTTGCAAACCATAGAACTGAAGTCGATTGGATGTACTTGTGGGATCTTGCATTTAGGAAAGGTAGATTGGGTTATATAAAGTATATCCTAAAGAGCAGTTTAATGAAGTTACCTATCTTTGCTTGGGGATTTCATATTCTTGAGTTTATTCCGGTTGAGAGGAAGTGGGAAATTGACGAGTCAATCATGCGGAAAAGACTTTCAACTTTCAAAGACCCGCGAGATCCTCTCTGGTTGGCCGTTTTCCCTGAGGGCACCGATTATACGTAATATTTCCAAAAACCAGAAGTGTGTTTATATGGAACAAGTTACCTTAGCAGTTCTTTATGCTGCTTGCTGCTGCTAATGTTGACTTTTTTTTTTTTGGTTGTTGTTGTTGTTGTGTTTATATCTCAGAGAACAGAAGTGTATCAAAAACCAGCAGTATGCGGCTGAGAATGGATTACCAATTCTGAAAAATGTCCTCCTTCCAAAAACAAGAGGATTCTATGCTTGTTTGGAACATCTAAGGAGCTCTTTGGATGCAGGTAACTTGTTCCATATCCTTCTAATTTGAATCCAAAAGTGCCTCTTTGATTTATGAGAATCCTCTTTTTCACATATGTATTTTGGATAATCTATAAATGTAAAACTAGATATATTGTCAGTGTTTTATTACATATATTACGGGGTGTTTTGTTTCTCGGAAAATATCCTAGAAAATAGTTTTCTAGCTGGAAAAATATTTTCCATCTGTTCAGTTCCTTTCTAAAGTAGTTTTCCTGAAAAGTTTTTTCCAGCTTTCATAGAAAAGTAGTGTTTTTTGTTTTTCGAATTTTTTATCTGGAAAGCGAAAACTATGGAAAAAGGTGTTTTCCATGGATTTTTTTTTTTGAAGAAAACAATTTTCCACGCTTTACCGAGGAACCAAATACTCCACAAATAAATGAACGTCTTTCAACCCATCACAGATCTAATTTACAGAATAAGCCATTATATTCTAAATCTGGTATTCAAAGTAAATGTAATGCCATCACAAATCTGCGCATGTTCCTGAATAATTTGTGAATAAAACTTGTTCGCCATCTAATGTGCTTTTAAGTTGATTATGTGCTCCTTGCATGAAACAATATTAAAAATAGGTTTGTATGATCATATGATATGCGATTCGAATTATATTAAGTTGAATTGAAACTGTTATCTGATTGTTTTTCTGTATATGAATAGGTTCTTATCAAGTAATAAATCTGTAAAATTTTTGGCTAGTTTCTGTTAGTATAATCTCATTGGATTTGATGCTATACAAGTGGCTCAAAATTCTAGTTTGCTTGTGAGTGTTCTTGGACGTGTGGCTCATGGTTACATGTGCACGCACATAGAGATAACCATACATGAATTCTCAGATGCCAGGGGTCCTGGTGCTCCTACTTTTCCTTGTTTTTCTGTATCTTTTGCACATTTATTCTAGTGTCCTCACTTTGTAATTTTATATACATTTATGTTGGTTCGCTTACATCTCAACTTCTGCAGTTTACGATGTCACGATCTCGTACAAACATCGATGTCCGGTTTTTATTGACAATGTTTTTGGTGTGGATCCTTCCGAAGTCCATATGCATGTGCAACGTATCCCGATTAATGAAATCCCAACATCAGAAGAGGATGCAGCTGATTGGTTAGTAGAGAGGTTCAGGCTCAAGGACCAACTTCTCTCAGATTTTGTTTCCAGGGGACATTTTCCCTGTGAAGGAACCGAAGGTGAACTATCTACACCAATGTGTCTGGTAAATTGTTTTGTCGTAATTAGTCTAACAATTATCTTCATATACCTCACGCTCTTCTCGTCTGTGTGGTTCAAAGTTTATGTAGCATTTAGCTGTGCATATCTTTCATTTATCACCTACTATGGTGTACAGCCACCGCAAGTATTAGGTTATGTGAAGGCCATGTTTGATGCCAAGAAAACCTCGTAGTTTGAATCTTGTTAACTGTTTTACCTGATTGCTATCATTGAGCTATGAATTTTGTTCCGTGACTTATTGGTGTCCCAATATTCTCTCTAGAATATATGTTTCTCTTGTTATCGACTAATTTTTTTATATATTCGTGCGTTTATACATCTCTCTCTCTCTCTCTCTCTCTCTCTCTCTCTCTCTCTTTGGTTTTTTTGTTTTTGTTTTTGTTTGTTTTTTTTGACTGCCCTAGTCGGATTTGCTACATGTGATACATCAAATTGTGCATATTTTTCCAGTATCATTTGGTTTGAAAACACTCCTTTTAGATGGTGCATTCTTACTTATACCGTTACACGGGCTTGAACATGATACTCATTTTTAGCTGATGGGTTAATTTCTAGTGGGTGCCTCAAAAAACTATCGTAATATCTATATGTATTGTTGTGGTTTTTGCTATGTCGTGACATACATGTGCTCTTGAGAGTAGTTTGGAGATTTGACAAAGAATTTGGTTGATTGAAACAAATTGATTCTTCTTACTAAAAATTTTTTCTTTCTAACTATTGGGCGGTAATCTGCTGTTCGGTCAATCCTGCTGTTCGTTCAATCAAAGTTCATATGGGTTAACTTTGATTTTGAATGAAAGCAAAACTAAAACACTTTGAATAATTGAAATGACAGTTTCTTCTGATGTTTTGTTTACCACAAAAGGAAGGATAACATAAATAGTAATTGATGCTAAACATGTGAAGAAAAGGCACCGCGCTCTGAGTTTCTGAACCTTCGGCTTTTCCTACGTACCTAAAAATGTAAGGTAACAAATAATATATCCGTATGTATAGACATCTTTTAGTACAGCTTTGGCTGAGAAAGGTACAGCTTTGGCTGGGAAGGGTACAAAGAGAGAAAAGGTATAGAATAGAAAACCATCCCCATGCCTTGCTCTCTTTTAAGAGACAATGGACTGCAGATAGAAAGTTTCGAAGCATCACTACCGGGAGACTAAGCACGCGGGTGGCGATCGGAGTAGAGCACATAGATCGTGTGCAGCGCCGTGAGCGCCAAAAGTAAAGCTGCAGCTACTACTGGGAGGATCGACCACGGGTTGTTGAAGTAGTTGTTGTGCAGCGTAGCCCTGTATTTGTGCCAATCCGATTTGCAGTACTTGTTCACTCTTCTGAACTAGTTGACGAAGTAATCATCATCGTGGTCGATGCAGGAACACAATCTCGGAGCAGATTGTAGGAATGCACTGCCTCCTCCATCTTTGATAGCTTGTTCCCCGATGATCACGCTCTCCCGGAGTACCGCCATATCTTTAGCCGAGTGGACGATGCAGTCCACAGTCCACGAAGGTTACGAAACTCCGTCATTAGCTTCCCCTTCTGCGGGTTGCACAAGATTGAATAGTGAGGAATGCTGAGAACTCCATTTCGGAAAGTTATACTGACCAAGCAACCTGTTTTCTTCTTGAAAATCACGCCAGCGTGTTTTCGAGCTCTGTGGATGTCGGGATCATCCCTCACGCAAGCGTATTACTCGGTCGGTCGGTCGGGAGATCAACGGCCGCCGCTCCTCAGAGCCGTGGGGATGCTTATTAGATTAAACACTTTGGAGCAAAGGAAGGTTACCGCGGGCCTCAGTCGAGGGAGACTCGGGCCTTTGGATGAAGCTATAGTGATAGAGGTATAAAATTTAATGAGTTTTGAAATAAATCGTAATGGATAATTTTAATTAGGCTAAGCTTATATAAAATATTAGGAGGGGAGACAAAGGAAAAAATATATAATATAAATTAAGATTCATTTAAATGGTTTCCCTCCAAAAGAGCCACCAACGGCTAGTATCCTGCACCAAGCTCTTAACTACCTATGTGAACCAAGGCTGCCACCACCAAGCCCTCTCCCTCTTCTCCCACATGTTCTCCTCCCCCGACATCGCTCTCGACCCCTTCGCCTTCCCCCTCGCCCTCAAATCCTCCGCCGCCCTCCGCCTCCCCGACGCGGTCGCCTCCATCCACTCCCACACCATCAAATCCGGCCTCCTCTGCAGCCCTTTCGTCGCCTCTGCGCTCGTCGGCGCCTACGGCAAATGCTTCTCTATCAATCACGCACGCCAACTGTTCGACGAATGTCCCCAAAGAAACGCCGCCGTGTGGAACGCCGCTATATCCCTCTACGCCCATTCTAATGATATCGCGACGGCGTTGCAGCTGTTTGAGCTCATGGATGTGGCCCCTACCGCCTCTTCGTACAATACAATCATTGCGGCTCTTGCGGAATCCGACGAATGGCCGTCTAAAGCGATCGAGTTCTATCGCCGGATGCGGTGCTCCGGCGTAAAGCCCAATTTTATCACGCTTTTAGCGTTAGTTCCTTCGTGCGTCCAGATAGGTGCATTGAACTCGATCAAGGAGATTCATGGATTTGCAATAAGATGCTGCGTTAGCACCCACGCTCATCTCGGCAGCACTCTTATCGAAGCGTACGGTAGGTCCGGCTCTTTGATCAGCGCATCTAAGGTGTTCGATGAAATGCCGGAGCGGGATGTGGTGGCGTGGAGCTCCATGGTTTCTGCCTACGCCTTTCACGGCTATGCAGAGATCGCAGTATCGACATTCAAACAAATGGAATCAAACAATATAAGGCCCGACGGTGTTACGTTCCTCAGTGTTTTAAAAGCATGCAGTCACGCCGGTCGTGCCGACGATGCCTTAAAGTACGTGGACGTGTTGACCAAACACTACGGAGTGGAAGCATACAGCAATCACTACTCGTGCTTGGTCGATGTTTTGAGCCGTGCGGGGCGGTTGCACGAGGCGCACAAGATTATTCGCGGGATGCCGGTGATGGCTTCCGCGAAGGCCTGGGGGGCGCTTCTGGCGGCTTGTCGTAAATACGGAGAAGTCGAGTTGGCGGAAGTTGCGGGAAGAGTGTTGTTCGAGATCGAACCGCAGAATGCGGGGAACTTTGTGCTGCTGTCGAGCGTATATGCAGGTGCAGGAATGCACGAGGCGGCCGAGGGGGTTCAGAGGGAGATGGAAGAGCGGGGAGTCAGGAGATTGCCCGGCAGCAGTTGGGTCATTTCTCAAAAGCCTCACTGTTCCAACTAACTGAGGATCGCCAAAACTTTTTATTACTTGCATTTGTTCACACATTTGGTTTATAATATATATATATAGTAGGCTGGTATGCTTACGGAAGCACGGAGCCCTCCGTGCTTCCACTTTGTTTTCGATGTTCGGACTTTCGAATCAATAATCGGCTCCCTTAGAGTTGATCTAGAGTATTTGAAGTACCTAGAAAATAAATTTTATAATTTTTCGATATCATTTGCCTAGTGATCGAAGAGGCTCAAAATCAATAATTTTAATGGCCGTGGTGAGCCGGTTGCAAGTTTAACGGTGTAGAAATATCCAAATCGTATGAATTTTGATAGAAAATTCTTTATACCATGTAAAACAAGATCAATAACTTTGATCTAAAATTTTATTGTCATATCATCATATTTTGTAAAATTTTTATTTTCAGCAGTTGATTTTGAGTCATTTCGATCACTAGGCAAATGATATTGAAAAATCGCAAAATTTATTTTCTAGATACTTCAAATACTCTAAATCAAGTCTAACGGAGCCGATCGTCGATTCGAAAGTCCGAACATCGAAAACAAAGTGGAAGGACGGAGCGCTCCGTGCTTCCATAAGCATACCAGACGCACTATATATATATATATATATATATATATAGAGAGAGAGAGAGAGAGAGAGAGAGAGAGAGAGAGAGAGAGAGAGAGAGAGAGCTAGGCTCGTATGCTTTCAAAGTACGGAGGCCTCCGTGCTTATAAGTTGTTGTTTTCGATGATGGGATATCTGATTCGGCGATCCGTTCCGTTAAACATGATTTACGCTATTGGAATTATCTAGAAACCAAATTTCATAAATTTTTGACTTCGTTTGTCTAGTAAACGAGTAGCCTCAAAATGAATGGCTGAAAATGAAAATCTCATAACAAATAGTGATAAATGACTCAAATTTCAAATCGAAAGCATTAATCTTACTACTGATGTTAAGTAGAATTTTCTATTAAATTTTTATGTAATTTGGATACTTCTACACCGTTGAACTTAAAAACGTGCTACATCGGCCATTAAAATAATCATTTTTGAGACATTTTGATCGGTTGGTTAATGATGTAAAAAAATTATAAAATGTGGTTTCTAGATAGTTCCAATAAAGTATATTATACTTAACGGAGCCAATCGTTGAATCGAATGTCCTATCATCGAAAACAACTTATAAGTACTACTTTTGAAAGTACGGGAGACATATATATATATATATGTATATATATATATATGTATATGTATATATATGTATATGTATATATATGTATATGTATATATATGTATATGTATATATATGTATATGTATATATATGTATATGTATATATATGTATATGTATATATATGTATATGTATATATATGTATATGTATATATATGTATATGTATATATATGTATATGTATATATATGTATATGTATATATATGTATATGTATATATATGTATATGTATATATATGTATATGTATATATATGTATATGTATATATATGTATATGTATATATATGTATATGTATATATATGTATATGTATATATATGTATATGTATATATATGTATATGTATATATATGTATATGTATATATATGTATATGTATATATATGTATATGTATATATATGTATATGTATATATATGTATATGTATATATATGTATGTATATATATATATGTATGTATATATATATATATGTATGTATATATATATATATGTATGTATATAGAGTGAGGCTACTATGCNTATGTATATATATATGTATATATATATGTATATGTATATGTATATATATACATATATATATATATATATATAATTGTACTTTTATGCTTTTAAAAGTATTTTAGTCGTTTTCGTTTTTATCTTCTTTTTGTTTTTCTTATGGTCCCTCCAGGAGGCCCTAGTTGCCTCCAACATATACGCTTAGTTCATCTTGCTTAATGAATGAAGCAGGTAGCTTCGCTACCTATTTCTCAAAAAAAAAAAAGAGAGTATTTTAGTCATTAATACTTGCAGATTTTCAGTCTTTTAAATTAAGAGATGTACGTTAAAAAATGATAGCAGCCCTTTGGGGAAAGTAAATTAAATTCAAAATAAAAAGTTGAAAATTTGCTGAAATTATGGCAACAAACAAACTAATCCAAAAAAAAAAAAACCCCTATAAATTAGGTATTTGGGCCGGATAAAAGGCCATGTGTTGAGTCGAGTTGTCAATGGATTCGGCCCATATCGCATCGAGATTTGGTCTCACATTGGGCCGGGCTATATTTTCACGTGGAGTATGGTCACCTCCCGTGGCTCACCCCCGCTGCAGTAACCGCCTGCTTTGCCACAAAAAATATTTTCCGCCGAGTTTTCATCAGAAAACTCGGAGGTTATGCTTACTAGGCGGTGACCGTAACGCGGCGACGCCGCGATACATTAGATGAATACTCGAAACCCAAAATAGTCATCTTCAATTTCAAAAATTTTAAATAATTTGACAAATAGTTTTTGAATTTAAATCAGCCATTTATCTTATAATATTTTTTTTTTCATTTCTACAAGTGTATGATTTGAAAACTATATATATATTATAAGTATATATATATATAGAGTCCGGTATTCGTTCTATTATAAATAATTTATAAATTTATCAATATAATATATAAGTACCGGCTACTTATGTATTATGACAAGTAATATTTGGTGCTACCAAGTTCCACGTTTAGTCTACTCTTTTGATCTTTTCAAAAAAACCGCGTTTCGATCATCTATTCAACACCCCCATTCATCGTATGGGCCACTCACTAACACCAAATTTTATCCAATGCCAAAAAACTTGTACAGTAGCCAAAACTTTGTGTACTAATAGATCATAGACCTTAGTTCATAGTATAGTTTATATTATATATATATTATACTATATATATTATATATAATATATATTTTTCAAATCATGTACATTGTAGAATGAAAAAAAATATTCATAAGATAAATGGAATGATTTCAGCAAAATATTTGTAAATATTTTAAATTTTTGAAATGAGGATGGACTATTTGGGTTCGAAGTATTCATCTAATGTTATCGCGGCCAGTCGCCGTACGGTACGCCTAGTAGCATAACTCGAGTTTCGGATGAAAATCGCGGAAAATTTTTTGTGCCAAGAGCGGTTACGTGCAGCGGGGTGAGCAGGGGTGAACGATACTCAACTGAAATTGCCCGCCTATGTGAGAAAAATCTCAGCGATATGGTCAATCCATGACACTCGACTCAGAACATGGCCTTTTATCCCGGACCAAACCTAATTTTAGGGTTTTTTTTTTTTTGGATTGTTGTTTGTTGCACATAATTCATGCAATTTTCAATTTTTTATTTTGAATTTAATATACTTTCCAAGGGTCAAATTTTTTAACGTTAATTCTTATTAGAAGACTGAATCTTATGCAGTATTAATGACTAAATCTTCTTTTTTTTTTTTGAGATATTGTAGCGAAGCTACCTGCTTATCTTAAGCCTAGTTGACACTAAGCGTTATGTTGAGGCAACTAGGATGCTCATGACAAGGAACATTAAGTAAACAAAAGAGATAAAACCTGAACGATAAATCTTTTTAAGATAAAGTACTTATGTATATATTATATATCTGTTATATACAATATACTTATGTTATTAGACTAATCAATATATATATATAATATATATATATCATAATATATACAATTACATCTTCAAAGTAATCATTAGTATATCTACTTATTCTTTACTTAAATTATATACTTACATTACTTAAAGATTATAACTATACTATATTATAAGATACTTATTAGTATTAACTTACATATATATATATATAATAACATATATTTTAATAAATATATATATGTATCATATAGTATCATTATATATATAATATACTTATAAATATTAATATACTACAATTAATATCATATATATACTAATAGTATACTAACAAACATATACATATCTATATATATTAAAAATATATATAACGTATAAATATAATTTTTTTTATTTTGTTTTTTTTTTTTTTTTTTGTTTTTTTTTTTTTTTTTTTTTTTTTTTTTTACAACCTATATAATAGAATTTATACATTAATATATTATATATTAATATATCTATATGTCTCCCTTCAAGTGAAGTACTTATCAAGTTGTTTTCGATGTAGCGACTTCGAGTTCAACGAATGGTCTCCGTAAGAAGTATATATTTTGGGATATCTAAAACCACATTTTATAATTTTTTAATGCGTAACCAAAGTCAAATGTTCTCAAAATGTTATTTTATAGGCCGTGTAGCACCGTTTTCAAGTTCACGGTGCTCAGAGTATCGATATAAAGTTATTAGAATTATACTTAATCAAATAGTATATTATGCTTTCGATTTTGAAATTGGTCATGTTCTATTTGTATACGATTTATTTCGAGCAATTCTTTAGGCTCGTATTATTTAGCACGAAGTCAAAATTTCTGAAATGTTTCTAGATATAACAGGAAATAGCGTAAATACATGTTAAGAAGGATCGCCGAATCGATATTCCTATCGAACAAAACTCTGATAGCACGGAGGCTCCGTTACTTGTGAAGAATACGTAGCCGTTAGCTCTCTCTCTCTCTATCTCTTCATCTCCTCTTCTCTCTTCTCTCCTCTCTCCTATTATATAATTTATTTAATATAGATATATGCGTGTTTGTATGCTTATCGAAGCCGGCGCGAGTTTACTTTTTCGAATGTTGATCTTTCGATCGCGCATCGCTCCTTAGCAGTGATTTAGAGTATCTTGAAGATATCTAGAAATAAATTTTGCGATTTTTCAATCATACTTGACTAGTGATCGAAATACTCAAAATCACGCTGCAAATAAAATTTACAATATATGATTGACATAATTTATAAGATCAAGTTATTGATTTGTCTTTACTGGTCTATAAAGATTTTTCTTCAAATTCATAAACCGATTTGGATAATTTTACCGTAACTTGCAACGGCTCCCACGGTGTGGGGGGGCGGCATTAACATTATTGATTTTAGCGGCCTTTCGTCATTCGGCAAATCGTATCACGAAAATTATTTAAAATTTATTTTCTAGGTACTTCCATACTCAATAGAGACCTAAGAGGAGCGATTTGGATTCAGAAAGCCGAACATCGAACAATGGAAGGCGCGAGGTCTCCGTGCTTCAGTACCATATCAGTACATATTATATATTATATCCAAATGTGTGACATATGCAGTATAATTTTTGGCGACCCTCAGTTATTTGAACGTCCTGACGGTTATCTCTCTA